>NC_068446.1:35445912-35658412 GCF_023373465.1 Oncorhynchus keta | reverse complement strand
GGTTAGTGTTAGAGAACCAGTGATGGCTAGTTACGTTTAGGGTTAGAGAACCAGTGATGGCTAGTTACGTTTAGGGTTAGAGAACCAGTGATGGTTAGGTTTAGGGTTAGAGAACCAGTGATGGTTAGGTTTAGGGTTAGAGAACCAGTGATGGTTAGGTTTAGGGTTAGAGAACCAGTGATGGTTAGGTTTAGGGTTAGTGTTAGAGAACCAGTGGTGGTTAGGTTTAGGGTTAGTGTTAGAGAACCAGTGATGGTTAGGTTTAGGGTTAGTGTTAGAGAACCAGTGATGGTTAGGTTTGGGTTAGTGTTAGAGAACCAGTGATGGTTAGGTTTAGGGTTAGTGTTAGAGAACCAGTGATGGTTAGGTTTAGGGTTAGTGTTAGAGAACCAGTGATGGTTAGGTTTAGGGTTAGTGTTAGAGAACCAGTGATGGTTAGGTTTAGGGTTAGTGTTAGAGAACCAGTGATGGTTAGGTTTAGGGTTAGTGTTAGAGAACCAGTGATGGTTAGGTTTAGGGTTAGTGTTAGAGAACCAGTGATGGTTAGGTTTAGGGTTAGTGTTAGAGAACCAGTGATGGTTAGGTTTAGGGTTAGTGTTAGAGAACCAGTGATGGTTAGGTTTAGGGGGTTAGTGTTAGAGAACCAGTGATGGTTAGGTTTTATGGGTTAGTGTTAGAGAACCAGTGATGGAGGTTTGGTTAGGTGTTAGAGAACCAGTTAGGTTTAGGGTTAGTGTTAGAGAACCAGTGATGGTTAGGTTTAGGGTTAGAGAACCAGTGATGGTTAGGTTTAGGGTTAGTGTTAGAGAACCAGTGATGGTTAGGTTTAGGGTTAGTGTTAGAGAACCAGTGATGGTTAGGTTTAGGGTTAGTGTTAGAGAACCAGTGATGGTTAGGTTTAGGGTTAGTGTTAGAGAACCAGTGATGGTTAGGTTTAGGGTTAGTGTTAGAGAACCAGTGATGGTTAGGTTTAGGATTAGTGTTAGAGAACCAGTGATGGTTAGGTTTAGGGTTAGTGTTAGAGAACCAGTGATGGCTAGTTACGTTTAGGGTTTGAGAACCAGTGATGGTTAGGTTTAGGGTTAGTGTTAGAGAACCAGTGATGGTTAGGTTTAGGGTTAGTGTTAGAGAACCAGTGATGGCTAGTTACGTTTAGGGTTAGAGAACCAGTGATGGTTAGGTTTAGGGTTAGTGTTAGAGAACCAGTGATGGTTAGGTTTAGGGTTAGTGTTAGAGAACCAGTGATGGTTAGGTTTAGGGTTAGTGTTAGAGAACCAGTGATGGTTAGGTTTAGGGTTAGTGTTAGAGAACCAGTGATGGTTAGGTTTAGGGTTAGTGTTAGAGAACCAGTGATGGTTAGGTTTAGGGTTAGTGTTAGAGAACCAGTGATGGCTAGTTACGTTTAGGGTTAGAGAACCAGTGATAGTTAGGTTTAGGGTTAGTGTTAGAGAACCAGTGATGGTTAGGTTTAGGGTTAGTGTTAGAGAACCAGTGATGGTTAGGTTTAGGGTTAGTGTTAGAGAACCAGTGATGGTTAGGTTTAGGGTTAGTGTTAGAGAACCAGTGATGGCTAGTTACGTTTAGGGTTAGAGAACCAGTGATGGCTAGTTACGTTTAGGGTTAGAGAACCAGTGATGGTTAGGTTTAGGGTTAGAGAACCAGTGATGGTTAGTTAGAGAACCAGTAGTTTAGGTTTAGAGGGTTTAGAGAACCAGTGATGGTTAGGTTTAGGGTTAGTGTTAGAGAACCAGTGGTTTAGGTTTGGTTAGGTTTAGGGTTAGTGTTAGAGAACCAGTGATGGTTAGGTTTAGGGTTAGTGTTAGAGAACCAGTGATGGTTAGGTTTAGGGTTAGTGTTAGAGAACCAGTGATGGTTAGGTTTAGGGTTAGTGTTAGAGAACCAGTGATGGTTAGGTTTAGGGTTAGTGTTAGAGAACCAGTGATGGTTAGGTTTAGGGTTAGTGTTAGAGAACCAGTGATGGTTAGGTTTAGGGTTAGTGTTAGAGAACCAGTGATGGTTAGGTTTAGGGTTAGTGTTAGAGAACCAGTGATGGTTAGGTTTAGGGTTAGTGTTAGAGAACCAGTGATGGTTAGGTTTAGGTTTAGGGTTAGTGTTAGAGAACCAGTGATGGTTAGGTTTAGGGTTAGTGTTAGAGAACCAGTGATGGTTAGGTTTAGGATTAGTGTTAGAGAACCAGTGATGGGTTTAGGGTTAGTGTTAGGTTTAGGTTTAGGGTTAGTGTTAGAGAACCAGTGATGGTTAGGTTTAGGGTTAGTGTTAGAGAACCAGTGATGGTTAGGTTTAGGGTTAGTGTTAGAGAACCAGTGATGGCTTGTTACGTTAGGTTTAGGGTTAGGGTTAGAGAACCAGTGATGGTTAGGTTTAGGGTTAGTGTTAGAGAACCATGGAGAACTAGTTACCAGTGATGGTTAGGTTTAGGGTTAGGTTAGAGAACCAGTGATGGTTAGGTTTAGGGTTAGTGTTAGAGAACCAGTGATGGTTAGGTTTAGGGTTAGTGTTAGAGAACCAGTGATGGTTAGGTTTAGGGTTAGTGTTAGAGAACCAGTGATGGCTAGTTACGTTTAGGGTTAGAGAACCAGTGATGGTTAGGTTTAGGGTTAGTGTTAGAGAACCAGTGATGGTTAGGTTTAGGGTTAGTGTTAGAGAACCAGTGATGGTTAGGTTTAGGGTTAGTGTTAGAGAACCAGTGATGGTTAGGTTTAGGGTTAGTGTTAGAGAACCAGTGATGGTTAGGTTTAGGGTTAGTGTTAGAGAACCAGTGATGGTTAGGTTTAGGGTTAGTGTTAGAGAACCAGTGATGGGCTTTACGTTTAGGTTAGAGAACCAGTGATGGTTAGGTTTAGGTTTAGGGTTAGAGAACCAGTGATGGTTAGGTTTAGGGTTAGTGTTAGAGAACCAGTGATGGTTAGGTTTAGGGTTAGTGTTAGAGAACCAGTGATGGTTAGGTTTAGGGTTAGTGTTAGAGAACCAGTGATGGCTAGTTACGTTTAGGGTTAGAGAACCAGTGATGGTTAGGTTTAGGGTTAGTGTTAGAGAACCAGTGATGGTTAGGTTTAGGGTTAGTGTTAGAGAACCAGTGATGGTTAGGTTTAGGGTTAGTGTTAGAGAACCAGTGATGGCTAGTTACGTTTAGGGTTAGAGAACCAGTGATAGTTAGGTTTAGGGTTAGTGTTAGAGAACCAGTGATGGTTAGGTTTAGGGTTAGTGTTAGAGAACCAGTGATGGTTAGGTTTAGGGTTAGTGTTAGAGAACCAGTGATGGTTAGGTTTAGGGTTAGTGTTAGAGAACCAGTGATGGTTTAGGTTTAGTTAGTGTTAGAGAACCGTTTAGGGTTAGTGTTAGATGAACCAGTGTTTGGCTGTTAGAGAACCAGTGATGGTTAGGTTTAGGGTTAGAGAACCAGTGATGGTTAGGTTTAGGGTTAGAGAACCAGTGATGGTTAGGTTTAGGGTTAGTGTTAGAGAACCAGTGATGGTTAGGTTTAGGGTTAGTGTTAGAGAACCAGTGATGGTTAGGTTTAGGGTTAGTGTTAGAGAACCAGTGATGGTTAGGTTTAGGGTTAGTGTTAGAGAACCAGTGATGGTTAGGTTTAGGGTTAGTGTTAGAGAACCAGTGATGGTTAGGTTTAGGGGGTTAGTGTTAGAGAACCAGTGATGGTTAGGTTTAGGGTTAGTGTTAGAGAACCAGTGATGGTTAGGTTTAGGGTTAGTGTTAGAGAACCAGTGATGGTTAGGTTTAGGGTTAGTGTTAGAGAACCAGTGATGGTTAGGTTTAGGGTTAGTGTTAGAGAACCAGTGATGGTTAGGTTTAGGGTTAGTGTTAGAGAACCAGTGATGGTTAGGTTTAGGGTTAGTGTTAGAGAACCAGTGATGGTTAGGTTTAGGGTTAGTGTTAGAGAACCAGTGATGGTTAGGTTTAGGGTTAGTGTTAGAGAACCAGTGATGGTTAGGTTTAGGGTTAGTGTTAGAGAACCAGTGATGGTTAGGTTTAGGGTTAGTGTTAGAGAACCAGTGATGGTTAGGTTTAGGGTTAGTGTTAGAGAACCAGTGATGGTTGAGGGTTAGTGTTAGAGAACCAGTGATGCTTAGGTTTAGGTTTAGGGTTAGAGAACCAGTGATGGTTAGTTAGGTTTAGGGTTAGAGAACCAGTGATGGTTAGGTTTAGGGTTAGTGTTAGAGAACCAGTGATGGTTAGGTTTAGGGTTAGTGTTAGAGAACCAGTGATGGTTATGGTTTAGGGTTAGTGTTAGAGAACCAGTGATGGTTAGGTTTAGGGTTAGTGTTAGAGAACCAGTGATGGTTGGTTTAGTTACGTTTAGGGTTAGAGAACCAGTGATGAGTTAGGTTTAGGGTTAGTGTTAGAGAACCAGTGATGGTTAGGTTTAGGGTTAGTGTTAGAGAACCAGTGATGGTTAGGTTTAGGGTTAGTGTTAGAGAACCAGTGATGGTTAGGTTTATGGTTAGGGGTTAGTGTTAGAGAACCAGTGATGGCTAGTTACGTTTAGGGTTAGAGAACCAGTGATGGCTAGTTACGTTTAGGGTTAGAGAACCAGTGATGGTTAGGTTTAGGGTTAGAGAACCAGTGATGGTTAGGTTTAGGGTTAGGGTTAGAGAACCAGTGATGGTTAGGTTTAGGGGTTAGTGTTAGAGAACCAGTGGTGGTTAGGTTTAGGGTTAGTGTTAGAGAACCAGTGATGGTTAGGTTTAGGGTTAGTGTTAGAGAACCAGTGATGGTTAGGTTTAGGGTTAGTGTTAGAGAACCAGTGATGGTTAGGTTTAGGGTTAGTGTTAGAGAACCAGTGATGGTTAGGTTTAGGGTTAGTGTTAGAGAACCAGTGATGGTTAGGTTTAGGGTTAGTGTTAGAGAACCAGTGATGGTTAGGTTTAGGGTTAGTGTTAGAGAACCAGTGATGGTTAGGTTTAGGGTTAGTGTTAGAGAACCAGTGATGGTTAGGTTTAGGGTTAGTGTTAGAGAACCAGTGATGGTTAGGTTTAGGGTTAGTGTTAGAGAACCAGTGATGGTTAGGTTTAGGGTTAGTGTTAGAGAACCAGTGATGGTTAGGTTTAGGGTTAGTGTTAGAGAACCAGTGATGGTTAGGTTTATGGTTAGGGTTTAGTTTAGGGTTAGTGTTAGAGAACCAGTGATGGTTAGGTTTAGGGTTAGTGTTAGAGAACCAGTGATGGTTAGGTTTAGGGTTAGTGTTAGAGAACCAGTGATGGCTTAGGTTTACGTTTAGGGTTAGAGAACCAGTGATGGCTAGTTACGTTTAGGGTTAGAGAACCAGTGATGGTTAGGTTTAGGGTTAGTGTTAGAGAACCAGTGATGGTTAGGTTTAGGGTTAGTGTTAGAGAACCAGTGATGGTTAGGTTTAGGGTTAGTGTTAGAGAACCAGTGATGGCTAGTTACGTTTAGGGTTAGAGAACCAGTGATGGTTAGGTTTAGGGTTAGTGTTAGAGTGATGGTTAGTTTAGGGATGGTTAGAGAACCAGTGATGGTTAGGTTTAGGGTTAGTGTTAGAGAACCAGTGATGGTTAGGTTTAGGGTTAGTGTTAGAGAACCAGTGATGGTTAGGTTTAGAACCAGTGATGGTTAGTGTTAGAGAACCAGTGATGGTTAGGTTTAGGGTTAGTGTTAGAGAACCAGTGATGGTTAGGTTTAGGGTTAGTGTTAGAGAACCAGTGATGGTTAGGTTTAGGGTTAGGGTTAGAGAACCAGTGATGGTTAGGTTTAGGGTTAGTGTTAGAGAACCAGTGATGGTTAGGTTTAGGGTTAGTGTTAGAGAACCAGTGATGGCTAGTTACGTTTAGGGTTAGAGAACCAGTGATGGCTAGTTACGTTTAGGGTTAGAGAACCAGTGATGGTTAGGTTTAGGGGGTTAGAGAACCAGTGATGGTTAGGTTTAGGGTTTTAGAGAACCAGTGATGGGTTAGAGAACCAGTGATGGTTAGGTTTAGGGTTAGTGTTAGAGAACCAGTGGTGGTTAGGTTTAGGGTTAGTGTTAGAGAACCAGTGATGGTTAGGTTTAGGGTTAGTGTTAGAGAACCAGTGATGGTTAGGTTTAGGGTTAGTGTTAGAGAACCAGTGATGGTTAGGTTTAGGGTTAGTGTTAGAGAACCAGTGATGGTTAGGGGTTTAGTGATGGTTAGTGTTAGAGAACCAGTGATGGTTAGGTTTAGGGTTAGTGTTAGAGAACCAGTGATGGTTAGGTTTAGGGTTAGTGTTAGAGAACCAGTGATGGTTAGGTTTAGGGTTAGTGTTAGAGAACCAGTGATGGTTAGGTTTAGGGTTAGTGTTAGAGAACCAGTGATGGTTAGGTTTAGGGTTAGTGTTAGAGAACCAGTGATGGTTAGGTTTAGGGTTAGTGTTAGAGAACCAGTGATGGTTAGGTTTAGGATTAGTGTTAGAGAACCAGTGATGGTTAGGTTTAGTGATGGTTAGTTTGTTAGAGAACCAGTGATGGTTAGGTTTAGGTTAGTGTTAGAGAACCAGTGATGGTTAGGTTTAGGGTTAGTGTTAGAGAACCAGTGATGGCTTAGTGTTACGTTTAGGGTTAGAGAACCAGTGGATGGCTAGTTACGTTTAGGGTTAGAGAACCAGTGATGGTTAGGGGTTTAGAGAACCAGTGATGGTTTAGTTGTTAGGTTAGTGTTAGAGAACCAGTGATGGTTAGGTTTAGGGTTAGTGTTAGAGAACCAGTGATGGTTAGGTTTAGGGTTGAGTTTGGTTAGTGTTAGAGAACCAGTGATGGCTAGTTACGTTTAGGGTTAGAGAACCAGTGATGTTTAGGGTTAGTGTTAGAGAACCAGTGATGGTTAGGTTTAGGGTTAGTGTTAGAGAACCAGTGATGGTTAGGTTTAGGGTTAGTGTTAGAGAACCAGTGATGGTTAGGTTTAGGGTTAGTGTTAGAGAACCAGTGAGGTTTAGGGTTAGAGAACCAGTGATTTAGGGGTTAGTGTTAGAGAACCAGTGATGGTTAGGTTTAGGGTTAGTGTTAGAGAACCAGTTTGATGGCTGATGGTTAGGTTTAGGGTTAGAGAACCAGTGATGGTTAGGTTTAGGGTTAGTGTTAGAGAACCAGTGATGGTTAGGGTTTAGGGTTAGTGTTAGAGAACCAGTGATGGTTAGGTTTAGGGTTAGTGTTAGAGAACCAGTGATGGTTAGGTTTAGGGTTAGTGTTAGAGAACCAGTGATGGTTAGGTTTAGGGTTAGTGTTAGAGAACCAGTGATGGCTAGGTTTAGGGTTAGGGTTAGAGAACCAGTGATGGCTAGTTACGTTTAGGGTTAGAGAACCAGTGATGGTTAGGTTTAGGGTTAGAGAACCAGTGATGGTTAGGTTTAGGGTTAGAGAACCAGTGATGGTTAGGTTTAGGGGTTAGAGAACCAGTGATGGTTAGGTTTAGGGTTAGTGTTAGAGAACCAGTGGTGGTTAGGTTTAGGGTTAGTGTTAGAGAACCAGTGATGGTTAGGTTTAGGGTTAGTGTTAGAGAACCAGTGATGGTTAGGTTTAGGGTTAGTGTTAGAGAACCAGTGATGGTTAGGTTTAGGGTTAGTGTTAGAGAACCAGTGATGGTTAGGTTTAGGGTTAGTGTTAGAGAACCAGTGATGGTTAGGTTTAGGGTTAGTGTTAGTGTTAGAGAACCAGTGATGGTTAGGTTTAGGGTTAGTGTTAGAGAACCAGTGATGGTTAGGTTTAGGGTTAGTGTTAGAGAACCAGTGATGGTTAGGTTTAGGGTTAGTGTTAGAGAACCAGTGATGGTTAGGTTTAGGGTTAGTGTTAGAGAACCAGTGATGGTTAGGTTTAGGGTTAGTGTTAGAGAACCAGTGATGGTTAGGTTTAGGATTAGTGTTAGAGAACCAGTGATGGTTAGGTTTAGGGTTAGTGTTAGAGAACCAGTGATGGTTAGGTTTAGGATTAGTGTTAGAGAACCAGTGATGGTTAGGTTTAGGGTTAGTGTTAGAGAACCAGTGATGGCTTGTTACGTTTAGGGTTAGAGAACCAGTGATGGCTAGTTACGTTTAGGGTTAGAGAACCAGTGATGGTTAGGTTTAGGGTTAGTGTTAGAGAACCAGTGATGGTTAGGTTTAGGGTTAGTGTTAGAGAACCAGTGATGGTTAGGTTTAGGGTTAGTGTTAGAGAACCAGTGATGGCTAGTTACGTTTAGGGTTAGAGAACCAGTGATGTTTAGGGTTAGTGTTAGAGAACCAGTGATGGTTAGGTTTAGGGTTAGTGTTAGAGAACCAGTGATGGTTAGGTTTAGGGTTAGTGTTAGAGAACCAGTGATGGTTAGGTTTAGGGTTAGTGTTAGAGAACCAGTGATGGTTAGGTTTAGGGTTAGTGTTAGAGAACCAGTGATGGTTAGGTTTAGGGTTAGTGTTAGAGAACCAGTGATGGCTAGTTACGTTTAGGGTTAGAGAACCAGTGATGGTTAGGTTTAGGGTTAGTGTTAGAGAACCAGTGATGGTTAGGTTTAGGGTTAGTGTTAGAGAACCAGTGATGGCTAGTTACGTTTAGGGTTAGAGAACCAGTGATGGCTAGTTACGTTTAGGGTTAGAGAACCAGTGATGGTTAGGTTTAGGGTTAGAGAACCAGTGATGGTTAGGTTTAGGGTTAGAGAACCAGTGATGGTTAGGTTTAGGGTTAGTGTTAGAGAACCAGTGGTGGTTAGGTTTAGGGTTAGTGTTAGAGAACCAGTGATGGTTAGGTTTAGGGTTAGTGTTAGAGAACCAGTGATGGTTAGGTTTAGGGTTAGTGTTAGAGAACCAGTGATGGTTAGGTTTAGGGTTAGTGTTAGAGAACCAGTGATGGTTAGGTTTAGGGTTAGTGTTAGAGAACCAGTGATGGTTAGGTTTAGGGTTAGTGTTAGAGAACCAGTGATGGTTAGGTTTAGGGTTAGTGTTAGAGAACCAGTGATGGTTAGGTTTAGGGTTAGTGTTAGAGAACCAGTGATGGTTAGGTTTAGGGTTAGTGTTAGAGAACCAGTGATGGTTAGGTTTAGGGTTAGTGTTAGAGAACCAGTGATGGTTAGGTTTAGGGTTAGTGTTAGAGAACCAGTGATGGTTAGGTTTAGGATTAGTGTTAGAGAACCAGTGATGGTTAGGTTTAGGGTTAGTGTTAGAGAACCAGTGATGGTTAGGTTTAGGATTAGTGTTAGAGAACCAGTGATGGTTAGGTTTAGGGTTAGTGTTAGAGAACCAGTGATGGCTTGTTACGTTTAGGGTTAGAGAACCAGTGATGGCTAGTTACGTTTAGGGTTAGAGAACCAGTGATGGTTAGGTTTAGGGTTAGTGTTAGAGAACCAGTGATGGTTAGGTTTAGGGTTAGTGTTAGAGAACCAGTGATGGTTAGGTTTAGGGTTAGTGTTAGAGAACCAGTGATGGCTAGTTACGTTTAGGGTTAGAGAACCAGTGATGTTTAGGGTTAGTGTTAGAGAACCAGTGATGGTTAGGTTTAGGGTTAGTGTTAGAGAACCAGTGATGGTTAGGTTTAGGGTTAGTGTTAGAGAACCAGTGATGGTTAGGTTTAGGGTTAGTGTTAGAGAACCAGTGATGGTTAGGTTTAGGGTTAGTGTTAGAGAACCAGTGATGGTTAGGTTTAGGGTTAGTGTTAGAGAACCAGTGATGGCTAGTTACGTTTAGGGTTAGAGAACCAGTGATGGTTAGGTTTAGGGTTAGTGTTAGAGAACCAGTGATGGTTAGGTTTAGGGTTAGTGTTAGAGAACCAGTGATGGTTAGGTTTAGGGTTAGTGTTAGAGAACCAGTGATGGCTAGTTACGTTTAGGGTTAGAGAACCAGTGATGGTTAGGTTTAGGGTTAGTGTTAGAGAACCAGTGATGGTTGGTTTAGGTTTATGGTTAGGTTTAGGGTTAGTGTTAGAGAACCAGTGATGGTGATGGTTAGGTTTAGGGTTAGTGTTAGAGAACCAGTGATGGTTAGGTTTAGGGTTAGTGTTAGAGAACCAGTGATGGTTAGGTTTAGGGTTAGTGTTAGAGAACCAGTGATGGCTAGTTACGTTTAGGGTTAGAGAACCAGTGATGGCTAGTTACGTTTAGGGTTAGAGAACCAGTGATGGTTAGGTTTAGGGTTAGAGAACCAGTGATGGTTAGGTTTAGGGTTAGAGAACCAGTGATGGTTAGGTTTAGGGTGTTAGGTTTAGGTTAGTGTTAGAGAACCAGTGGTGGTTAGGTTTAGGGTTAGTGTTAGAGAACCAGTGATGGTTAGGTTTAGGGTTAGTGTTAGAGAACCAGTGATGGTTAGGTTTAGGGTTAGTGTTAGAGAACCAGTGATGGTTAGGTTTAGGGTTAGTGTTAGAGAACCAGTGATGGTTAGGTTTAGGGTTAGTGTTAGAGAACCAGTGATGGTTAGGTTTAGGGTTAGTGTTAGAGAACCAGTGATGGTTAGGTTTAGGGTTAGTGTTAGAGAACCAGTGATGGTTAGGTTTAGGGTTAGTGTTAGAGAACCAGTGATGGTTAGGTTTAGGGTTAGTGTTAGAGAACCAGTGATGGTTAGGTTTAGGGTTAGTGTTAGAGAACCAGTGATGGTTAGGTTTAGGGTTAGTGTTAGAGAACCAGTGATGGTTAGGTTTAGGATTAGTGTTAGAGAACCAGTGATGGTTAGGTTTAGGGTTAGTGTTAGAGAACCAGTGATGGTTAGGTTTAGGATTAGTGTTAGAGAACCAGTGATGGTTAGGTTTAGGGTTAGTGTTAGAGAACCAGTGATGGCTTGTTACGTTTAGGGTTAGAGAACCAGTGATGGCTAGTTACGTTTAGGGTTAGAGAACCAGTGATGGTTAGGTTTAGGGTTAGTGTTAGAGAACCAGTGATGGTTAGGTTTAGGGTTAGTGTTAGAGAACCAGTGATGGTTAGGTTTAGGGTTAGTGTTAGAGAACCAGTGATGGCTAGTTACGTTTAGGGTTAGAGAACCAGTGATGTTTAGGGTTAGTGTTAGAGAACCAGTGATGGTTAGGTTTAGGGTTAGTGTTAGAGAACCAGTGATGGTTAGGTTTAGGGTTAGTGTTAGAGAACCAGTGATGGTTAGGTTTAGGGTTAGTGTTAGAGAACCAGTGATGGTTAGGTTTAGGGTTAGTGTTAGAGAACCAGTGATGGTTAGGTTTAGGGTTAGTGTTAGAGAACCAGTGATGGCTAGTTACGTTTAGGGTTAGAGAACCAGTGATGGTTAGGTTTAGGGTTAGTGTTAGAGAACCAGTGATGGTTAGGTTTAGGGTTAGTGTTAGAGAACCAGTGATGGTTAGGTTTAGGGTTAGTGTTAGAGAACCAGTGATGGCTAGTTACGTTTAGGGTTAGAGAACCAGTGATGGTTAGGTTTAGGGTTAGTGTTAGAGAACCAGTGATGGTTAGGTTTAGGGTTAGTGTTAGAGAACCAGTGATGGTTAGGTTTAGGGTTAGTGTTAGAGAACCAGTGATGGCTAGTTACGTTTAGGGTTAGAGAACCAGTGATGGCTAGTTACGATTAGGGTTAGAGAACCAATGATGGCTAGATAGGGTTAGAGAAGCAGGGCTAGTTTTTAGTTAGTGCACCATTTGTAGACTACATTTATGGACATTTCTACTGGGTCTTGCAGGGTTTGGGTCCACCTTCTCTCTTGTTCATTACATTTCTACTGGGTCTTGCAGGGTTTGGGTCCACCTTCTCTCTTGTTCATTACATTTCTACTGGGTCTTGCAGGGTTTGGGTCCACCTCTCTTGTTCATTACATTTCTACTGGGTCTTACAGGGTTTGGTTCCACCTTCTCTCTTGTTCATTCAACTTATCCTTGCTTATACACATGAACAGAACAAGGATTTGTCCAAAGTAAACATGACTAAAGGGATCCTAGAATCCCATGTTCAATGTCAACGTGTTGAGCTGATGATATACCGACGAGGCAAATCACAAGCCTAGTGATGACGGGTAGAGACCAGTTTTTATTGATAGAGATTGACTCAAGGCTGTGGCCTCTTACACAGCTTGGAAACCGAAATCCGAGTTGGGTGTATTACTCATTGATGCTAAAACGTCACTGCACTGAAAGCTGAGGATGACTCACAGTTTCCAGCCTGTTTCCAAAACAGAGCATAAAGCAAAACAATGATGAGATCACCTCTCGTTGACCATGCTTAAGGTCAATACACTTCTGTTTTATGCCCATTGAACCTTCTCCTTAGACTTTCCAACACACACACAAACACACATATCACAAAAAGCCTGATATACTGTATCTGCTGGACAGCGACGCTGTTGGTGGAACATGACAGAGAAGATGCTGGCTCTACTGATCTCAAGAAATGAGGGAGAATGGTAGTCACCTGCTCAGGGTGACACCACACTTTTTATACCCACATGGTGCCTCCTAATGCCACAGAAATAAACACTAGCATCAGCTCTGGCTGTATTCCTATTCATGAAATCTAACCAAGGATATAAATCCAGATTAGGAACAAAGTGCTAGAGAGAACACAGAATTATCATGAGTAACTGGAAATATCAAATCAAATGTTATTTGTCACATGCGCCGAATAAACCAGGTGTAGACTTTACCGTGAAATGCTTACTTACAAGCACTTTCCAAACAACGGAGAGTTAAAAAGTATGAATAAAAAGTGTGCTAATAAACAGAGTAGCAGCAGCGTGTGTGTGTGTGTTGGAGTGTCAGTGTAAGATGTGTGGGTAAAGTCAAAGAGTCTGTGCAAGAATGTCAGTGCAACAAAAAAAAGGGGGTTCAATGCAAATAGTCTGGGTAGCCATTTGATGAACTGTTCAGCAGTCTTATGGCTTTGGGGAAGGAGCTGTTCAGGAGCCTTTTGGTCCCAGACTTGGCGCTCCGGTACCACCTGCTGTGCGGTAGCAGAGAGCACAGTCTATGACCTGGGTGGCTGGAGTCTTTGACATTTTTTTAGGGCCTTCCTCTGACACCGCCTGGTATAGAGGTCCTGGTTGGCAAGGAACTCAGCCCCAGTGATGTACTGGACCGTGCGCACCATCCTCTGTAGTGCCTTGCAGTCGGATGCCAAGTAGTGTCACGCCCTGACCTTAGTTATCTTTGTTTTCTTTATTATTTGGTTAGGTCAGTGTGTGACAAGGGTGGTTTGTTTAGTTTTTGTATTTTCTAGGGATTTTTGTATGTCTAGGGGGTTGTCTAGTCTAGGTTTTTATATGTCTATGGTTACCTAGATTGGTTCTCAATCAGAGGCAGCTGTTTATCGTTGTCTCTGATTGGGAACCATATTTAGGTAGCCATATTCCTTGGTTATTTTGTGGGTTGTTATTCTATGTTTAGTTGCCTGTTCTGCACTAGCCATATTGCTTCATGGTTCGTTCTGTTGTTTTGTTTAGTTCTGTTCAGTGTTCTCTCTTTTATTAAAGGGTTAGGCTTACCACGCTGCGCCTTGGTCTCCTCACTATGACGAACATGACAAGTAGTTGCCATACCAAGCTCTGATGCAGCCAGTCAGCATGCTCTCGATGGTGCAGCTGTATAACTTATTTTTTATTTTACCCCCTTTTCTCCCCAATTTCATGGTATCCAATTGTTTGTAGTTACTATCTTGTCTCATCGCTACAACTCCCGTACGGGCTCGGGAGAGACGAAGGTCGAAACCAATTTTAACACAGCACGCATCCAACCAGGAAGCCTGCTGCACCAATGTGTCGGAGGAAACACCGTGCACCTGGCGACCTGGTTAGCGTGCAGTGCGCGATGAGACAAGGATATCCCTACCGGCCTAACCCGGACGACGCTAGGTCAATTGTGCGTCGCCCCGTGGACCTCCAGGCCACGGCCGCCTGCGACAGAACATGGGCTCGAACCCAGAGTCTCTGGTGGCACACCTACCACTGTGATGCAGTGCTCGCCACCCGGGAGGCCCCTACTGTATAACTTCTTGAGTATCTGAGTGCCCATGCCAAATATTTTCAGCCTTCTGAGGTGGAAGAGGTGTTGTTGTACCCTCTTCATGACTGTGTTGGTATGTTTGGACCATGACAGGTCCTTAGTGATGCGGACACCAAGAAACTTGAAACTTTCGGCCCACTCCACTACAGCCCCGGTCGACGTGAATGGGGGTGTGCATTCACACCAGCTCATTTGTCTTGCTGACAATGAGGGATAGGTTGTTGTCCTGGCCCCACTGCTAGGTCTCTGACCTCATCCCTGTAGGCCCTCTCATCAAAGTCGGTGATCATGTCTACCATCACTGTGTCGTTGGCAAACTTAATGATGGTGTTGGAGTCATAAATGGACACGCAGTCGTGGGTGAACAAGGAGTACAGGTGGGGACTAAGCACGCACCCCTCCGGGGCCCCTGTGTTGAGGGTCAGTGTGGCGTATGTGTTGTCTACCCACACCATCTGGGGAGAGGTCTTTAATCCCAGGGTCCATAGCTTAGTGATGAGTTTTGGAGGTCACTATGATGTTTAACACTGAGCTGTAGTCAATGAACAGCATTGTCCGGATGGGTAAGGGCAGTTTGGAGTGCAAATTGGAGTGGGATCAGGATGTCTGGGATGACGGTGTTGATGTGTGCCATGACCGGCTTTTAAAGCATTGCATGGCTACAGATGTGAGTGCAACAGGGCGATAGTTATTTAGACAGGTTACCTTGGCGTTCTTGGGCACAGGGACTATGGTGGTCTACTTGAAACATGTAGGTGTTACAGACTGGGTCAGGGAGAGGTTGAAAATATCAGTGAAGACATTAGGTAGTCAATTGAATGATTTGAGGTCATTGGAATAGGATATGATAATGGTACTGCATGCCAACACAGTTATGGTGAAGGATCCTTTTTTTTCTCAAGACATTTACATATTGTGACATGACTAAATTACTGAGCAGAGTTTGTTCTGCCTGTTTTGAAGGGTGATATTTGGGACATTGAGATGGGGACATTGTGTTTATGTGTCAGTGTGCTGTGTTGTGAGCTGGCTGACAGTTCCGGATAGCCATGCAAAAACATCTCCGCAATAACAGGAAGCAAGGAGACAGCTTTGGAAAAGACAACCCATTTGTGTTGAATTAAAGGCAATTACATAGTGCTGATTGATCTGTTGCTCACGGTATATGCCTTGATGTCATTTATTTAGTCATCAATATGCTTCTGAAGTGTTCTGTTCTCTTTCAATTCTTGCCGGCCTTGAGTCATGTTGCACCTACTCACAACACCCTCGTAGCATTCTTGTGGAATGTGCTGTCCATCATCAACAGGCTCTCTATATGGCAGGACCAGCTTTCCCCCACTTCCTCAGAGGTCTGGGCCTTGTGGCATCATGTGACATCAGACTTTTGAACTTCTAAACATGACAGAGACTGCTTGTTTCTTTGGAACCAAAAAAAATCATAGAATGTGTAATGCATGTAAATAATACAACAGTATACTTCTTTCCCTGTATGCTACACATTATTATATCAAATGGTGTGTATTAATGTATTATTAAGTAATTCCCGTATAGATACTCTGAAATAATGGTAATCTTTTATGTTGGTGTTTTGAGCTGCTGGAATGCCCATGCAAGTTGAGGCAGACACTACCCTCATGATGACATGATGGTTGATTAGCTGTGATCAGCTGTCTTAATCCTTAGAAAGGAATTCTACTTTGAGGAGGTCCTGATTGATCATATGGAGAGGGAATCATAGGATGTTTCTCCTTTACTGATTCGCAAATGCTTCCCCTTATGGAACGCATCACTAGATATGGTTATGACTGATTTTGACAACTGTCATATCATGCTCCTGATGGTGTGACTGTGGCTATTATTACACATGGTAAAACTTTTTAACTACATCTGAGGATCAAAAATCCGTAATACTCTATAATCACCTAGTTTATTTTAGTGTTGATTGGTCATTGAATGGGCCTAAGTGACTTTCTTTGCGAAAGAAAAAACGTGCTGAAAAAAGACAAGCAAGGCACTGTTTGCTAACTTAAGCTTCACAAGGGCTTGATTTTCTGGGTGTGTTAATGTTTGCCTATAGCATATAGACAGAAGGCCTCTTGATGAAGCTGTGGGACATTTACATGTCAGGGCAGAGAGACAATGCCCTATTACCCAAGGCACTCAGCAGACTTGCCTAATTAAATAGGTTAAATCAAATAAATATAGACACAGTTGTCAAGCCACATATGGGGGGAATGCTACATTGGGCTGCTTACATACATTCTGTTTAACGTTAGAGACTTTTCCCCCCAGAGAAAACCATTCCTGGTTTAGCATCCAACAAAGCAATAATAATACATATTTTCATTTATTTTATTTTTATTTCAACTTTATTTACCCTGGTAGGCTAGTTGAGAACAAGTTCTCATTTACAACTGCGACCTGGCCAAGATAAAGCATAGCAGTGTGAACAGACAATAGAGTTACACATGTAGTAAACAATTAACAAGTCAATAACACAGTAGAAAAAAAAGAGAGTCTATATACATTGTGTGCAAAAGGCATGAGGAGGTAGGTGAATAATTAAACATTTTCAGATTAACACTGGAGTGATAAATGATCAGATGGTCATGTACAGGTAGAGATACTGGTGTGCAAAAAAGCAGAAAAATAAATAAATATAAACAGTATGGGGATGAGGTAGGTAGATATTTACCGATAGACTATGTACAGCTGCAGCGATCGGTTAGCTGCTCAGATAGCAGATGTTTGAAGTTGGTGAGGGAGATAAAAGTCTCCAACTTCAGCCATTTTTGCAATTCGTTCCAGTCACAGGCAGCAGAGAACTGGAATGAAAGGTGGCCAAATGAGGTGTTGGCTTTAGGGATGATCAGTGAGATACACCTGCTGGAGCGCGTGCTACGGGTGGGTGTTGCCATCGTGACCAGTGAACTGAGATAAGGCGGAGCTTTACCTAGCATGGACTTGTAGATGACCTGGAGCCAGTGGGTCTGGCGACGAATATGTAGCGAGGGCCAGCCGACTAGAGCATACAGGTCGCAGTGGTGGGTGGTATAAGGTGCTTTAGTAACAAAACGGATGGCACTGTGATAAACTGCATCCAGATTGCTGAGTAGAGTATTGGAAGCTATTTTGTAGATGACATCGCCGAATTCGAGGATCAGTAGGATAGTCAGTTTTACTAGGGTAAGTTTGGCGGCGTGAGTGAAGGAGGCTTTGTTCCGGAATAGAAAGCCGACTCTAGATTTTATTTTAGATTGGAGATGTTTGATATGAGTCTGGAAGGAGAGTTTACAGTCTAGCCAGACACCTAGGTACTTATAGATGTCCACATATTCTAGGTCGGAACCATCCACGGTGGTGATGTTAGTCGGGCGTGTGCGGGTGCAGGCAGCGAACGGTTTAAAAGCATGCATTTGGTTTTACTAGCTTTTAAGAGCAGTTGGAGGCCACGGAAGGAGTGTTGTATGGCATTGAAGCTTGTTTGGAGGTTAGATAGCACAGTGTCCAAGGAAGGGCCGGAAGTATACAGAATGGTGTCGTCTGCGTAGAGGTGGATCAGGGAATCGCCCGCAGCAAAAGCAACATCATTGATATATACAGAGAAAAGAGTCGGCCCGAGAATTGAACCCTGTGGCACCCCCATAGAGACTGCCAGAGGACCGGACAACATGCCCTCTGATTTGACACACTGAACTCTGTCTGCAAAGTAGTTGGTGAACCAGGCAAGGCAGTCATTAGAAAAACGAGGCTACTGAGTCTGCCGATAAGAATATGGTGATTGACAGAGTCGAAAGCCTTGGCCAGGTCGATGAAGACGGCTGCACAGTACTGTCTTTTATCGATGGCGGTTATGATATCGTTTAGTACCTTGAGCGTGGCTGAGGTGCACAGGTGACCGGCTCAGAAACCAGATTGCACAGCGGAGAAGGTACGGTGGGATTCGAGTGACCTCGAATCCCACCTGACCACGACTCCATTTTGCTGATCCCTGCCTACAGGCAGAAGCTAAAACAAGAGGCTCCCACGCTGAGGTCTGTCCAACGCTGGTCAGACCAAGCTGACTCCACACTCCAAGACTGCTTCCATCACGTGGACTGGGACATGTTTCGTATTGCGTCAGATGGAAATATTAACGAATACGCTGATTCGGTGTGCGAGTTCATTAGAACGTGCGTCGAAGATGTCGTTCCCATAGCAACGATAAAAACATTCCCAAACCAGAAACCGTGGATTGATGGCAGCATTCGCGTGAAACTGAAAGCGCGAACCACTGCTTTTAATCAGGGCAAGGTGTCTGGTAACATGTCCGAATATAAACAATGCAGCTATTCCCTCCGCAAGGCTATTAAACAAGCTAAGCGTCAGTACAGAGACAAAGTAGAATCTCAATTCAATGGCTCAGACACAAGAGGCATGTGGCAGGGTCTACAGTCAATCACGGACTACAAGAAGAAACCCAGCCCAGTCACGGACCAGGATGTCTTGCTCCCAGGCAGACTAAATAACTTTTTTGCCCGCTTTGAGGACAATACAGTGCCACTGACACGGCCTGCAACGAAAACATGCGGTCTCTCCTTCACTGCAGCCGAGGTGAGTAAGACATTTAAACGTGTTAACCCTCGCAAGGCTGCAGGCCCAGACGGCATCCCCAGCCGCGCCCTCAGAGCATGCGCAGACCAGATGGCCGGTGTGTTTACGGACATATTCAATCATGAAGCATGTGGGAATCAGTCTGCTGTTCCCACATGCTTCAAGAGGGCCACCATTGTTCCTGTTCCCAAGAAAGCTAAGGTAACTGAGCTAAACGACTACCGCCCCGTAGCACTCACTTCCGTCATCATGAAGTGCTTTGAGAGACTAGTCAAGGACCATAACACCTCCACCCTACCTGACACCCTAGACCCACTCCAATTTGCTTACCGCCAAAATAGGTCCACAGACGATGCAATCTCAACCACACTGCACACTGCCCTAACCCACCTGGACAAGAGGAATACCTATGTGAGAATGCTGTTCATCGACTACAGCTCGGCATTCAACACCATAGTACCCTCCAAGCTCATCATCAAGCTCGAGACCCTGGGTCTCGACCCCGCCCTGTGCAACTGGGTACTGGACTTCCTGACGGGCCGCCCCCAGGTGGTGAGGGTAGGCAACAACATCTCCTTCCCGCTGATCCTCAACACGGGGGCCCCACAAGGGTGCGTTCTGAGCCCTCTCCTGTACTCCCTGTTCACCCACGACTGCGTGGCCACGCACGCCTCCAACTCAATCATCAAGTTTGCGGACGACACAACAGTGGTAGGCTTGATTACCAACAACGACGAGACGGCCTACAGGGAGGAGGTGAGGGCCCTCGGAGTGTGGTGTCAGGAAAATAACCTCACACTCAACGTCAACAAAACTAAGGAGATGATTGTGGACTTCAGTAAACAGCAGAGGGAACACCCCCCTATCCACATCGATGGAACAGTAGTGGAGAGGGTAGCAAGTTTTAAGTTCCTCGGCATACACATCACAGACAAACTGAATTGGTCCAATCACACTGACAGCGTCGTGAAGAAGGCGCAGCAGCGCATCTTCAACCTCAGGAGGCTGAAGAAATTCGGCTTGTCACCAAAAGCACTCACAAACTTCTACAGATGCACAATCGAGAGCATCCTGGCGGTCTGTATCACCGCCTGGTACGGCAACTGCTCCGCCCTCAACCGTAAGGCTCTCCAGAGGGTAGTGAGGTCTGCACAACGCATCACCGGGGGCAAACTACCTGCCCTCCAGGACACCTACACCACCCGATGTTACAGGAAGGCCATAAAGATCATCAAGGACATCAACCACCCGAACCACTGCCTGTTCACCCCGCTATCATCCAGAAGGCGAGGTCAGTACAGGTGCATCAAAGCTGGGACCGAGAGACTGAAAAACAGCTTCTATCTCAAGGCCATCAGACTGTTAAACAGCCACCACTAACATTGAGTGGCTGCTGCCAACACACTGTCATTGACACTGACCCAACTCCAGCCACTTTAATAATGGGAATTGATGGGAAATGATGTAAATATATCACTAGCCACTTTAAACAATGCTACCTTATATAATGTTACTTACCCTACATTATTCATCTCATATGCATACGTATATACTGTACTCTACATCATCGACTGCATCCTTATGTAATACATGTATCACTAGCCACTTTAACTATGCCACTTTGTTTACTTTGTCTACATACTCATCTCATATGTATATACTGTACTCGATACCATCTACTGTATGCTGCTCTGTACCATCACTCATTCATATATCCTTATGTACATATTCCTTATCCCCTTACACTGTGTATAAGACAGTAGTTTTGGAATTGTTAGTTAGATTACTTGTTGGTTATCACTGCATTGTCGGAACTAGAAGCACAAGCATTTCGCTACACTCGCATTAACATCTGCTAACCATGTGTATGTGACAAATAAAATTTGATTTGACCTGGTCAGTGACCTGTTTGTTGACTTGGCTTTCGAAGACCTTAGATAGGCAGGGCAGGATGGATATAGGTCTGTAACAGTTTGGGTCCAGGGTGTCTCCCCCTTTGAAAAGGCTTTCCAATCCTTGGGGATCTCAGACGATATGAAAGAGAGGTTGAACAGGCTGGTAATAGGGGTTGCGACAATGGCGGCGCATAGTTTCAGAAATAGAGGGTCCAGATTGTCAAGCCCAGCTGATTTGTACGGGTCCAGGTTTTGCAGCTCTTTCAGAACATCTGCTATCTGGATTTGGGTAAAGGAGAACCTGGAGAGGCTTGGGCGGGTAGCTGCGGGGTGGGGGGGATTTCTGCCTGAAGAAGCTGGCCTTAGCTTTCCTGACTGACTGCGTGTATTGGTTCCTGACTTCCCTGAACAGTTGCATATCGCGGGGACTATTCGATGCTATTGCAGTCCGCCACAGGATGTTTTTGTGCTGGTCGAGGGCAGTCAGGTCTGGAGTGAACCACGGGCTATATCTGTTCTTAGTTCTGCATTTTTTGAACAGAGCATGCTTATCTAAAATGGTGAGGAAGTTACTTTTAAAGAATGACCAGGCATCCTCAACTGACGGGATGAGGTCAATATCCTTCCAGGATACCCGGGCCAGGTCGATTAGAAAGGCCTGCTCGCATTAGTGTTTTAGGGAGCGTTTGACAGTGATGAGGGGTGGTCGTTTGACTGCATATCCGTAGCGGATACAGGCAATGAGACAGTGATCGCTGAGATCCTGGTTGAAGACAGTGGAGGTGCCCTTTTGCAGACGCTTTTATCCAAAGTGATTTCCAGTCATCTGCTCATACATTTTACGTATAGGTGGTCCCAGGAATCAAAACCCACTATCCTGGCATTACAAGCACCATGCTCTACCAACTGAGCTACAGAAGATGTATCAGCAAGGTGGTTCACCTAAACTCAGGTTACCCAGTTGACAGGTTGATTGACAAATGATTCTTATTCGGAGCTCACGCCCACGAATAAAACAAGTTATCTATTCTCTGCTGGAGCTGAAACCTGAGCATAGCACATTGGTTACTTTTTAAAATGTTTATTTGTATCCTTTATTTAACTAGGCAAGTCAGTAAAGAACAAATTCTTATTTACAATGATGGCCTACACCGGCCAAACTCAGACGACGCTAGGTCAATTGTGCAAAGCCCTACGGGACTCCCAATCATGGCCAGTTGTGATTGTCTGGATTTGAACCAGGTTGTCTGTAGTGATGCCTCCAACACTGAGATGCAGTGTCTTAGACCACTGCACCACTTGGGAGCCCACAAGGGGCAGCATCGCTGCACCACTTCTGCCATAGGGGGCAGCATTAGATCACTGGGACATTTGATGTCAATGCTATTCCTGGGATCTTGTGACTCAGATGTTTGTCATTCTTGTAGTCAGTGCTTCATCATATGAGTGACTCAGCAATCGCAATAATCAAGAGTATGATTGCTGTGCATGTGGTAGCAGGTAAATGGCCATGACCAGCTAACATTATTCCAAAACATGAGTATGGGCTCATGTTATTGTTTGGAGAGTAGTTTATGACTAGTCAAACTTCACAACACAGACCTCATACAAAGTAATATACAAAAGGTTTATTTGAAATTTTGGTATGAAAAATAATCTCCCACCATTACTTCACCCATTTGAATTTAAACTCACATTTCAGTCTCATTGAAGGGATTAATGAGATTTAAAATTGAATCAACCACAAGTTCATTTGTTTTCATATTTTTCAATAGATCGCCAATACAGAACAATTGTGATATTTTCTAAAAGAGAAATTACCGGAATGCAAAAAAGGCCATGTAGAATTTTATTTCTGGGATTTCCATGAATTGATAAAATAAATAAATAGCCACAGTGTGGAATGTCTAGTACAAATAAATAATTTTACATGGGAGAATGTACATAAATATACATACTAATAGTAAGAAGAAAGAAAGTCGATGAATATTGCATTGATTGTGCATTTCACACACAGGTCCCAGCCAAGCCCGGTGCTGTGTAGTGTCAGCAGAGATGGGGGTACAGAAACGCAAGTGTATGAAACCCTACGAAGCCATTGAGGGAGAGAGGTTTTGATGCTTTCAGTACACATTCAGAGAAACAGATAATAAACCCCATTTCCACACAGCTGTGCAGGCATTTACAGTGAAAGAGCAGCAGAAAGTTTGTGGTGTGGATGAGTGTGCGTTTCAAGTATTCCACCATGTCGGTGGGCGGGATCCTGCGTCACATGGTCCTTTCATGGGATTGGCTCTTAGCGAGACGGGGTTACTCTGGTTAGGTACTTCTCAAGCAAAAGACAACCCAACACAAGGTTCATATGACTACAGCCACACCAAAGCAGCAAAAAAATAAAGGCACTCCAAATCAATGAAAATACAAAAACATACTCTATAAGAGCAGCCAGGAGATCTGATATAAGGGGGTTACAGAACATGAACCAGCTAAAAATAAATCTTGACAAAAAGAATGCTGGTCAAACCACCCAAGTAACAAGTTCCCAGGTGAGGAAACATTTCCTCAAAACAACAATGACAAAGTTAGAGGGAAAACCTTAAATTATAGTTGCCAACGAAAAGTCCTGTTAACTCGCTCTATTCGAGACTGAGGACCCACAAGTCCACAGGTCTGCAAAAATGTCCCCTTCACACAACAAGGTTGCCCAATCAGAGGCTCTCTTTGCTTGAGTTTGTGCTTGATGAGGAGTCGGGTGTAATTGCATGGAGGGTGATGTCACACCCCTCTGTTTTTGAGTCGTCGATTGGGACACGCATCCATGGGTGGTCAAAGATCTGCTCCAGTGTGGGTCTGTCAGAGGGCCTGAGGCAGAGGCACAACTTGATCAGTTGCTGACACTCTGGAGAGAGAGAGAGAGAAGGAGAGGTTAAACACCCAAAACACACTGGAGAGGACCAACACAGGCAGGCAGTTTGACAGACAAACTGTAAACGAAAGGATAGACAGCAGCAGGGCATAGTGAGACACGTACCGGTAGACACTTTCCTCCTGAAGAACAGGCATCCCCCGAGGATCTCCTCATCTTGTTCAAAGGGTATGTCACCACACACCATGTCATACAGCAGCACGCCAAGTGACCAGACCGTTGCAGACCGCCCGTGATACCTATGGAATCGGATCCACTCTGGCGGACTGTATACCCTCGTGCCTGAAAAGGGGGAAAATACAAATACAATTTAACATTTCAGAAAGTGGTACTAATATTTGAATCTAAAACTTAAAGATATAGGCCGACAGTGCACTTGTGTGTAATAAGCTCACCCTTGGATGTGAACCAGACTGCAACACCATAAAGGAGAGCTCTGTCAGCCGACAGCCCTTGGGAAGATCTCAATTGCGTACGCCTCATCTCATTCTCAAAACCCATTGGATGAGAAAGCCAGAGGTCCCTCCCCCCTGACCTTCTCCGCCAATGGGGTTGAGAAGGAGAGAAGATGGGAGTGGAGAGAGGACCGGAGTATGCAATTGAGATCTTGCCATAGAAAAACCACCAGCAAGTCTCCTACCCCCCCACAGTGTCTACACTGTCTGCGTGGTGCCTGAGGCTGACTGAACCAAAAATACAGACCAGAAAATACTAGGGGGAAGACCAACGACTGCACTATAGCATCCTACACTTCCACCCCATAACAAAGAAACCCTTTCCTCCTTAGTGTGACCCCCGCAAGGCCTCAAGTAATTTGTACACAAAACAAAAACTGGAATGCTAATGTGGGACTTCAGGTGCATCCAAGTCTCAGGTTTCACAACAAACAGATGTTACATGGCAGCTGGCCATTTTTAAAGCAGCCAATCATTAAAAAGAGCTCAACAGGCAATGTTATACATTGTTATTAACATTTAGTTTAACAAAGTATGACATTCGATTGAACTAGGATTTACAATAGATATTTCCATAGCCTTACAAAAAAGATACGGGACCATTAATAACGTTAAATGTGGCCTCAATAGACGGATAGACTATAAGCATGGTGTAGGAAAAGCTGCATCACTATCCAGGTTGCTTTGGGTGTGAGTTATTAAGGTAATTCCAATGGCCTATATTCGTCAAATGAGTATATTATCCGCCAGAGTCGGAATCAAAGTAGCATGTGTATGTGCTAAACTGCAGCAAGTCAAAGAACACACGTCATGGACCTACCGTCAAAGTCTGTATAAACGGTGTCCTTGAGAATCGCCCCCGAACCAAAGTCAATGAGCTTGAGTTCTCCGCTACGTAGATCCACGAGCAGGTTCTCATCTTTGATGTCCCTATGGACCACGCCACAATTGTAGCAATGTCGTACCGCTTCCAAGACCTGACGGAAAAATCCACGCGCTGAGTCTTCGTCCAAAGCCCCTTTCTCGGTTATATAGTCAAACAAATCCTTGACAGTCTCCGGTCGTTCCATGATTATTAACCAGCCATCGGGTCGCTCGTACCAATCAATCAGCTTTATAACGCCTCGGAAAGTGGTTCCCACCTTTTTCAAGAGCAGAATCTCCAGAGGCACCAATGAACCGTTCTTAAAAATGAAACAATAGTATATGGTTACAAATGTAAACCCAAACAATTTGCAGGAATAACCTAAAATAAATAGCACATACTACAAAAACGTGTAGGCTATAATACTTACAAGGGTACCCCATTCCGTAACTCTCTCTTTAGCTACATGTTTTACAGCAACCTGGAATAGAAAAGGAATAGTGATCATGAGAACCGCATCAGTGTGGACGCAGCGAACATTGCTGCCATGTGGTGCGATCAAAACAAAGCAGTTTAAAAATGTTCCAATTACCGGCAAACAGTCTGAAATCCGACTACCGGCGTAGACTGTACCGAATCCCCCGCTTCCTAGTAC
This sequence comes from Oncorhynchus keta, assembly GCF_023373465.1. NCBI lineage: Eukaryota > Metazoa > Chordata > Actinopteri > Salmoniformes > Salmonidae > Oncorhynchus > Oncorhynchus keta. The sequence goes on along the minus strand of NC_068446.1, from coordinate 35,633,110 downwards.
AGATCCCACCTGGTATATTTTATCGAATGGCTCCTTCTCCACCTTCACTGTTAATTAAATAAAAATAAATGTAGTTGCAATCTCAAACAACCTTCAGGCACAAAATGCGCTCCAGCACGAGGGTTTCAAAATGGCTCCAGATTTAAGGTCAGACTTGCCGGCAAATGCCTGACATCAAATAATCACAAAACTATAATTGGGAAAACATTCCATGTAATAGCCTACATTATTAGCTACCACTAATGCCCAATTATTGACGCAGTCGGTTCATATGTGGGCCCAACCGAGCTGTAACGTTACAGGAAATAACCTAATATCACATAATTACATAGGGAAGTCCCATACCTTGCTGAAGCTGTATTTTCACTGGCAAATCCATGTTGGACGTGCTGCAAATATGGGAAAATGAGCCAAATTTGGACAGTAACATTATTACTCGTTGCCAAAAAGAAACTCCCAATTCAGGTTCTTAAAATGAAGTCCAATTGAGCACGAGGACACCGAAATGCCAAAAATAACACGCAGATCAGTCTTTAATTTCACAGGGAGAATAACGTTGAAAAGTAGTATTCCAACAAATAATATGTTGTTCTTTCCTTCAGATCAAAATCCCGAAAATGCTTCCTTCTGCGCACATGTGTTATTGTGAGCGTTAATAAAGTACCAGTCGGACACTTCGAGATGTACCCGATGATTCTCCCCGCGCACTCTGTAATCTCTGGCTGTAACGAGGTCGAAGCTACTCTTTAAAACCAATATTATTACACGTAAAGGGAGTAGCGTAGATCCCTCCGCCTCCTTGTTTTTTTCTTCAAATTATAGTATTAATTTATCCGATTTCAAAGACCTCACGATTGTTTCAACAAATCTAAACCTCGATGAGTTGAAATATATAGACTCAAACGCAATTCTAAAATGTATTTAAAAGACATGCACTATTTTCATGTAGTAGACCCACGAGACGCCCAAGGATCTTGTGACTGAGTAGTGCATTGTTCCATGAGAAATGGTTCATTCTATCCGGGTTCCTTGGGACGTCCCTACCCTAAATCCTACCCTAAACCTTAACCATAAACCCTTTACCTAACCTTAACCATTATCTTAACCATTTTAAATTTAAACTTCAATGGGGTAAGGAAATAGAGGACTGATTTGCGTCCCGTCCAATTTAGCCAGTCCTATTTCCGGTACAGATACCATAATATGTTGATGACCAAGAATAGAATACACAGGAATATTAATTTAACTGCAGGCCTATGTGGCGGGAATGTATTTTTCCCGCCTCACTTGAACTTTGGAAATAGATAATAATAAAGCATATGTAAAGTTAATTGGTAGATGTATTTTCCATTTTCCATGGCATGAATTCAATTGTCCATCAAAATGTCCTCTCTCCCTAAAATGTTGATACTGTAAGAAGAAAATCCCTAACAGGATTGTAATTGCTTTAGTCAGTCAGTGGTGCAAAGTACTTAAGTAAAAATACTGTAAAGTACTACTCAAGTAGTTTTATTCTAGTATCTGTACTTTATTTTACTATTTCTATTTTTGCCAACATTTACTTCACTACATTCCTAACGAAAATCATTTACTTTTTACTCCATACATTTTCCCTGATGACCAAAACTCGTTACATTTTCAATGCTTAGCAGTACATGAAAATGGTCAAATTCACGTACTTCCCTACTTCCTCTGATCTGGTGGACTCACTGAACACAAATGCTTGATTTGTAAATTATGTCTGAGTGTTGGAGTCCCCCTGGCTACCGATAAATACAAATTGTGCCGTCTGGTTTGCTTCATATAGGTCATTTGAAATGATTTTATATATATAATGTATATTTAAAACCAAATACTTTTAGACTTTTCCTCAAGTAGTATTTTACTGGTTTACTTTTACTTGAGTCATTTTCTATTAAGGTATCTTTACTTCTACTCAAGTATGACAATTGGGTACTTTTTCCACCACTACTGTCAGTGCAAATAATTGTCTATAGAGGAAGCTAAAATGATAATAGGCAGTGTGTACTAATATTCATAGCATGTCAATGTTTATCCAATTATAAAATAACCCCAATTAATGAACTCCCACTCAATGTAACACTTGACTATATATGCCAAATCACTGTTTTCCTATGTCTGTGTGAGCTAAGTGGATAATAAACTGGTCACTGTGTGTTGGAATTTTTGACAAGACTCCAAAGACAATTTTAACAGTCTTTCTGCAATATTCTTGTGGTTTCAGTCCCCCATAGAAAGCAAGAGGATCAGCCAACCATGTGCCATGATGCACGGTATAGTGAGTTCCCTGATGGATCCTGTTCCCCCATCATCTGTCATGAGGACGTGGCACAGTTCGTTCCTGGGGGGTGGGGGTGGGGGGGGGGCACGTCTAAGATAAGTCAAGGTCTATGATTCTAATGTTTTATTAATTGTTACATGGCAGATGTGGGTCTTTGAGGAGTATGTCTTAATGAATAGCTAAATGTGTCTTAATGAATAACAAAATCATCAATTTAAAACAAAGGACATCAAGGACAACTAAAATGTTGTCATACAATATACAATGTCAACTGTATATGTTTGTGTGCATGTCTGGCACTATTATCTGTATGTGTGTGTTCTTGTATATGTTTATTTGAATGAGAGTGTGTGTATATGCATGTGTACAAACACCTGCACGGCATCAGCCTCAGGCAAACCGGCATTAGTTGAAAAACTCTGCCCCTCAGTGTCATTAAAACTTACTTTTTATGTTTTTTTGTTTTTGTTTTTTATTTTACTTTTATCTTTGACCATTATTCTCTCCCACACAGCAACTCCACTCCCACTTGTCTTCAATTTCACATACCAACCTTCAGCTTCCCTGAGCCCATCCCATCTCTCTCTGCTGGCCACCCACTTTGGGTTTCTACGCAACACATATCTTTCAACTATGCTGTGATGTTTAACGTACAATTTCAATCTATCTAATCGAATAGAATCCAGAGTGCGAGTTGAAGATAAATACTTTTGCAAAGTATTAGTATATTAGTAAATGGCTGACCTGGTTTCTCCAGATCTCCTCACAGTACTATTTATAGGGTCAATTTTAGATCAATGCAATGCATTTTCAGCCATTCCTGAACCTGAAACCAGAAACAGGCTACCTGAAGGCAATACCAAAATAAATGGTCTATTGATTCTGTTATCCTCACAACAAAATCTGCAGAGCTTCGATGACTCCATGCCCCAAATATTCAACATTTTGTTGTTGGCAAGAATTCTATATAATAATTTTAGCTGAAAAGCACAAAGTCTTGAATCTTGTGTTGTTTTATATATCAACTCATACACCCTGTACCATGGAATCGGTACGTCAAAATCTCTTCCCAACTATTTTGCCATTTCTATGGCACAGTTGTCAACATCCTGGTCCTCAAATTAAATTGGTATACTTTCCTATTTATGCAATTTTTATTCCTCTTTCCCCACAGCTGATAAAACTGTGGGTTTGCACAACAGAAACCATTTCATGGAAGCTCATGTGCGTGCTTGTCATCTTCACCAGGGTCTTGACCTGATTGCAGTTCCACGTCGTAACCAACTCCAGTGGGCAAAGGCTCACCTTTGATGGCCACTGGCACGCTGTAGAAGTGTGCTCTTCACAGATGACTCCCAGTTTCAACTGTACCGGGCAGATGACAGACAGCGTGTATGGCATCGTGTGGGCGAGATGTTTGTTGATGTCTATGTTGTGAACATAGTACCTCTTGGTGGAGGTGGGGACTATGGGATCGGCAGGCAATAGCTACAGACAACGAACACAGTTGCATTTTATCGATGGCAATTTGAATGCACAGAGAGACCCTGAGGCCCATTGTCGTGCCATTCGTCCGCCGCCATCACATCATGTTTCAGCATGATAATGTGCAGCCCCATGTCGCAAGGATCTGTACACAATTCCATATTCTGCATGCTCACCAGACATGTCACCCATTGAGCATATTTGGGATGCTCTGGATTTATGTGTACAACAGCGTGTTCCAGTTCCTGCCAACATCCAGCAACTTCGCACAGCAATTGAAGAGGAGTGGGACAACATTCCATAGGCCACAATCAACAACTCTATACGAAGGAGATGTGTCGCGCCACGTGAGGCACTGACGGGTTTTCTTATCCACTCCCCTACTTTTATTTTTAAAGGTATCTGTGACCAACATATGCATATTTGTATTCCCAATAATGTGAAATCCATAGAACAGGGCCTTCAGATTTTCTTATATGACCTGTAACTCAGTCAAATCTTTGAAATTGATACATGTTCCAATTATATTTTTGTTCAGTGTAGCTATATTTTGTGGTAAAATTGTAGATTTCAAACTAAAATCATAAATATGGTTGTAAATTCCTTTATTTAATCTGTTGAGAAATCCATTTTTCCCACCCCTGATTGGACTCAACCTTGAGTAATGTTTACAGTGTGTGTCGCTTTTGTTATACAGTCGCTCTAAATAAATTGAGATAACCAATTAGTGTTCTCAAGGGCAAGTGGTTTTAAAAGTGCAAGATCAGAGGCGGCTAGGAAACTTATCTCAACAACTTGCTATTATATAAACGTCACTGTTGATATGGCTGCTATAATTAGGTGCAGGAGCTTTGATCTTGGAGTTCATGCTTGAAAAGCTCAGCTATGTACAGTAGTTTAACCTTTGTTTAGGATTTCCATTTTTAATTGAAATGTGCGTCTCTCGTGATCAAGTGTGGAACGTTGGAATGCTGTTGTGAGTGTGCATCTCTTTCATGTGACGTGTCGCATGTTTCAAACATTTGCAGTATTTCCCAAGTCATGTAACCTATGGAATCATGTACACTGTAATGGGGTTACTGTGAATTTGACAGCAGCTTACATGCACCTCTGTGGCAAGTAAAATGATGTGTTTCATATTACAGTATACCTATTGTAATAAACTGTAGATACAGTATCAAAGCTATCAATAAGGGCTGACCCCTGGTGGTGACCCCACTCTCCGAGGGTGTCTCAGGGGGAGTGTGAATGAGGGATATACAAAAAACACATGCATTTCACACCACACACATGTACAGGTGTGAAAGGTTGCTGTTGATAATGGCAGACACTGGCCGTGACCCCACTCTCCGAGGGTGTCTCACCCCACTCTCCGAGGGTGTCTCACCCCACTCTCCGAGGGTCTCACCCCACTCTCCGAGGGTGTCTCACCCCACTCTCCGAGGGTGTCTCACCCCACTCTCCGAGGGTGTCTCACCCCACTCTCCGAGGGTGTCTCACCCCACTCTCCGAAGGTGTCTCACCCCACTCTCCGAGGGTGTCTCACCTCACTCTCCGAGGGTGTCTCACCCCACTCTCCGAGGGTGTCTCAGGGAGAGTTGGAATATGAAAAAACACATTCCAATTAGGACAAATATAAGCACCCACCAAATTATTATTATTATTACGTAGGAGCCCCACAGTCCAAAGTGATAAAATGATGCTTAGTCATTCTGATTTCAGAATCATTGAACGGACATTTTATGTTGCACTCGTAAGATGCATCTCTTCACATTTGACATAACTGAACCTTGACAATATGCAAAGTATTGCCAGCCAATGTGATCAGTTGATAAGGTGGATTGTCATGAGTTTCTCACTAAATACAGATGATTTGGTGGTACTTTAACATGTCTGAGTCCACACAGTTGGTTGAATATGATTAGGAAAGATTTCCTTTTTCAAATTCAATAAGACGTACATGTGGCTAATGATATCATCATGATCAGCTGTGTGTGATCGTGATCATGCGTGCGTGATCTTTGTTAAGCATGGTTATTAGTCTATATTTATACGTGTGTCTCTCTCTCACACACACAGACAAACAGAGGCGGTCTATTGGCGAAGATTTGAGGTAAGGCGCTCTCCTGAGTTGCTTTGTAAATTAGGCTGCTGTCTGAAATAATGTTACATAATACTGTCACACCAAGCACTGTCATAGAGCTACAGCCTTGCATAACTGTTTAATAATAGATGGACAATAGTAATTGCAATCAACTTATTAATAATATAATACTTATAATACTTATTATTGCTCATATATTCCTTTTTACATGCCGAGATTATTCAGAAACCTTTCATAAGCAAATTTCATGCTATAAAAGACTGGCAAAAGGGTTAAGACACATTCGGCAAAGCATGAGATGTAAGCCCTTTTATATCAGAGTTTTACAAACTCGTCCTCACCCTAGCACTACACAGCTGATTCAAATAATAAGTAGCGTGATTTTGCTTATAAATTATTTGTGCTGCATCTATGCAGTGCTTAGAACGACTTCACAAACGCTACAAGAAAAGCCTTGTAAGTTGTTGTTTGTTTAAATTGGGACCTTGTGAGAAGGTCAAAGTAAGTGGGCAACTCTAGAGGATGGCCTACTTTATGGAACATTTGCAACAATGGAGGCTGCCGTTTTAGGGTTGGGTCATGAAAAGGTGGGCAGTAAGTACCAACTCCCAGGTAGACATTCACTTGATTTCCTAACCCCTCCCCTTGCTGCTGACGCAAAGTGTTTACTCCTAACAGGCTGTTCAGAACAGTGTGTGCTTCACATAAACACCAGGAGAAGGGACAGAAATGCCCAGAGGGCTGAAGCAGAGGACTTTATAAAAAAAAAAAATCTTGTTTGATTGTGCTGCTGAGAATGAGATTTATAGCAATATACTTTACGCCCAACACAGATTCTGTGGTGCCACACTCCTGTGCCTGTTGCGATGTGGCATGCTTCCCACCTGAACTTGGCCCAGTAAACCTTTTGTAATGTGAAAGGCACACAAAACAGAGTGTGATTTTGAAATGTGAAACAGATTTGATGCATTTTACTACTAAACTGGAATTGGGGCTGGAGCTTTATTTTCACCCAAGAAAACATGACATGTGGGTTGATGATTGCTGTTTATGTCTGCATTGGTTGTCTTTTCAATTTGATCAAATGTAACGAAACAAATTACAGTAGCATCTATCTACTTTGCTAATTAGGGGTTCACAGCGAAACCCACAGAAACTAGAGGCCGTGAGTAACTTGGTCAAAAAGAATGGCACCGATTGGCCTATAGGTGCTGCTGTTATAAGCAGTCTCACTTAAACCCTCATGTCCGTTGCCCCATTTGACCTAGAGACTTGGAACTTTGTATGTAGGTGTCTTTCCTCATGCTAAACAAATGTGGTATGTAGGCCCATTGTACATCTCTTAACTTAGCTTGAAAAGGCTATGGGGTTGATTAAGAGATGGCTGAGTTATTGATAAATCAGGAAATACCATTTTACGTGTACATTTAAATCCACTCCAAAATGGCAGATCAATTTGAAACTTTTTAGGGTAATCTAAGATTACCACGATGAAACATGTTGAATTTGGCATTGATATCTTAAGAAATAAAGAAACAATTAACAATTCACTTTGTTAACTATGGACTAGCTAATGCTTAAAATAATCAACAACAAAAAAATATTCTCATGGACTGAAAGTCAGATTCACTCCAACTGTGGTCTTTGGACTCATCACAACAGTCACTTAAGAGTTTGAGAATATAACGTTGATGCATTCAAAGATGGCTACACTATACCAGTAGATGCATATTAGCTAAAATAGCCTATGAAAAATGTAAAAAATCTTCTTCTCATGAACCATAGGACCAAATGACTGCAGTACAGCGCCCTTAACCACTGTGCCACCCGGCAGGCGATCAAGTCTCTTTTCCAAGTTTAAAAGGATAAACATTCAACATTGGCCATGCTGTCACTGAAGCATGATTTGTGCCGCTCTCAAAGCAACTGTTAACTCGGAACTGCAAATCTTAACTTCAGTTAGTTCAAGGCAACTGGGAAATCCGGAAAAAACTCAGACTGGGAAATACGTTTTGAACAGTCATCCAACTCGGAATTATAAGTCGGGAACTCTGGCCTCTTTGTAGAGCTATGACCTGAGGATCAATGACGTCATCATGATTCAACTTTGTTTTTTTCAGAGTTCCCAGTTGTCTTGAAAGCACCATAAATCCAGAGAAGGCTAGACTTTGATGACAAAATTTGCCCACGAAGGACCGCCGTTCAAGTGAGCCCAACACCACAAGGTGAGTTGTATTGTAAAAATGTATTGTATGCTGCTGCATAAATTATGTAATATACCGGGGAGATATGTATACTGTAGCTAAGAAAATAATACTAAGTGTATGTTGTGTAGTAATCTGTTAGTAGCCCATGTGCCTCACCATAATAATGTAATCTATTTTCACCTCTTCATTTCGCCTACTGTTCTGACTTGGTGGTGCACATGTAGTCTATAAGCTGTTTTAGAGAAATATAATCATAACATTTTGAAAGAGCTTTCATTGTCTACTTATATGCCCCATTTATTTAGCATACAGTTCTGACTTGGTGTACAAGGAGAACACAGTAAGAACGACCCATGTTCTGAAATCTGTCACTGTACATTTCAAAAGTGCTAAACATATAGTTATATTGACTAAGTCCGTCCTAGCTGGCTTAATAATGTCTTAATCGAAATTACGCTTGTTGTCCCCTTATGCCATAATTTGTCCATCTCAATTGTCAGTAGAAACCACATTTGTTTAAGCACGTCAGCCATATTAGCTAGTTTTTTTTAAAGGCAGTAAATTAGGCTGAATGAACTGTTTCGCTGCCAGACAATGCTCCGCTGATAGCCAGGTGTAGCAGTGGTAAGGTGTTGGGACTGCTGACTCTGCTGTTGGAACAGATTTATGTAGGCCCTAAAGGTTTGTGGGCACCTTTTGTCACCATTATAATGAATGTATTGTTTAGTGTTGTGTGGTGGCTTTCCTGGCATGCATCCCACTTTCTTTTTTTTTTGCCCCACCAAGATTGACATGCTAAAATCGCCATTGCATATCTCCTCATAGTTTTTCAAACATGCGCGCAATGGATGTGGTTTGATGTGGTTTACAATCGAAGTTACCTGCAGCAGTATATCTCCGAGTTCTGTGTTCAGCTCTTTTTGCTGGCAGTTGCTTTCGGTGTATCATACAATGCGTCCATATGGCAAAGGGAGACACATTCATAATTAGAGTGCAGAGGCTTGCCTGCCGTCCTGCCATAAATGGAGCCTCTTCTGTGCAAAAGCCCACCATTCGATCCCATGGAATCTCTTTTTCTTCAATATAGCCATGTAGCACACTGAGCATCCATTGTGCCGTTTCATCCTCGGGAATCGTGAAACAAAACAATATGTCCTCGTGAATTGCATCCACTGACATGTATAGCGAACAAAAGTCAATGCATGGGCATTTCAGCCCTCACAGCTAACTTACATTTGAAGAGCATAAGCTGGGGAGTTTTTAAGTTTCTTCTTGATTGCTAGCAGTAGCATAAATTCTTGGTTCAACGGTGTTATCTGACAAAGGTATTAATGTGAGTTTCTGTGCCTCTGCCTCCCCACACATTGTTTTCACCATATCATTTTGGGGCCGGTAATATCTAAGTCTCTACAATAGTGTTTAGTTTCATAGTGTAGCGGGCTTAGCCATTAACTGTGGGAATGATTCTAGTGTGACATTTCCCATGATCTAAGGATGCTCTCTGGTTGAATTGTATCTTTTAGATTTGAATCATTTTCATTATATTTTGAAGGTTAACAACTGTTGGTTATATAGTCTATATATATTTGTTTATATTCCTTTTTTTAGGATTTGGGAAATTCTCCTACAACCACATTTTCATGTCAGGCGATCCCTAGTTTGGGAACCGCTGCATTAGTCAAATTGACCCAAAAATTGGTACATCATCTCAATACATTAAGTAATGACTGTAAGAATAATTACCTGCTGCATTCAAAGATGACAGGACTAGACTAAACTTCCCTTACGTCATCCTTGTGGTATTGAGAGATTATTAACATGGTAATGCTTTCACTGATTGCACATAAAGTAAGATAGTTCATACATGATACTGTGCTTGCTTGGTTATCCAACTGATCTTGTGTCCTTTCTATCATCCTGTGAACCCCATTCATTGCTACTAGAAGCTATATTATTAGTTTGGTATGGGTTGATTAATGTCTCACCAATGAATACTGTAGTTAGTAATCCATAAACTGACATCAAATGCTTGTTTTACCCTTTCAGCTCTCCACATGTACCTTACCTGCAGACAGAGGCAGCTAGAGGCTCATCACAACAATAGTAAACTCAGACAAAGGTCGTTAGGAATTCCAGTGCATAGACCAATAAACCATCAAGTACTGCTATAATTGCCTAACATTTGCACAGTAAACCAATTAATCCTAACAAATCTATAGCATTTGAAGGATTTGCTTCTTGAATATCTCCCCTTAAAGCTGCAATATGTAACTTTGAGCGATCCAACCAAACGATGAAACACAGCTATAGGTTATAGTGCAGAAACATGATGCAGGGCATTTTAACATAAAAGGGTCTTCCTCAGGTGAAACGCCTTACATAAAGTCTTCATCAAGCGCTCTCTCTCTCTCTCTCTCTCTCTCTCTCTCTCTCTCTCTCTCTCTCTCTCTCTCTCTCTCTCTCTCTCTCTCTCTCTCTCTCTCTCTCTCTCTCTCTCTCTCTGCAGGAGGGGTTGATGGGGAAGGCCATGAGGGCACCACACAGTCAGGATGTCCTGGAGTCTGGGAGACAGAGTACACACTAATATCCTACTAAGACAGGAGATGACTGTCTGGAGACATCCCTTCAATATATTATTTAACATTTTGAGCCCAGCTTGGCATTTAGCTTTACAGCAATTTTTACCAAAAATCTTTATCTTCAACTTGTTTGAAAAGGACCCGTAAGTATTGCACTGTTCATTCATCTACACCGGTTGTTTACAAAATGAGACAAATAACATTTTATTTGATCTGATGCTGAGACTCATACAACTCTAAGGGCTACTTTTATCAATTTCCACTGAAATCTTTACAAAAATGTTCACATCATCAATGTGTTCTTTTAGTTATTTCCATTTGTGAAGTGCTCTCATCATGTGAGTTTTTGTCTTATATTTGCGTCTACTAGGAGCTGATCGGAACAATTCAAGTAAGCCATACTTGATTTGGATAGGTTTGGCTAGATGAATTACATTCATTCCCTGCTGTGTATTGTGTCTCATGGGATTCATCTTGACGAGGAGTGGTGCCATGGCATGTGAATGTCAAAGCAACCTGTTCCCATGCTCCCGGTTTTGTGTAGAAGGGATAGAGCATTTGTCAAAACCTACTTTTCGGAGCAGGTTTAGGAGAACTTACACAGCAAGTTAGGACAATTAACGTAACAGGTTAGGAGAATTAAGTTAAGGTTAGGAAAAGGGTTAGGGTTAGTTAAAATGCCCAAAAACACAGCTTTTTATGGAAATTTGCTAAAATCTGTATCCCTTCTAGTCGTGACCCATGCTCCCTTACTATAGGCAAACTGGGCTTGACATGTCGTGCTTACTATTTACTAAACAAGTGGAATTGGCCTCAAAGTGAACATGATAGGGGAAGGTACAGAGGTAGGATCTTAATTTGAGCTAGTTTTCTACAGCAGGAAAATAATCCTGCAGCAACAGGAAATGTGAATTATTATCTGGATTATAATGAATGGACATTTTTGTAGGGGCCGATACATTTTTGGCAAGGGAAAATCAAGTCTGAAATGTCAAAGTGGGAATTTAAAACCTAAAATACACCACAAGTTTGACATTTCCTGCATTGCAAGAATGTTCTCCTGCAACAGGGTGATCAAATTAAGATCCTACAGCTGTACATCAAGCCAGGTCCCCAATGCAGCTTTGGTTCCTAATTTTGTTAGTGAATGTATTCTTCCGTCCCAGGGGAATTTATGTCACATAAGTATTTTAGTGAGCCTGGCCCTGAGCTTTTTGATTCTCTCCCAAACATTAACCTCTACAGGATCGGTATGTCTCCCCATGGGACGGTTAAGCTAATGTAGGCTAATTTGATAAGCATGAGGTTGTAAGTAACATGAACATTTCCCAGGACATAGACATATCTGATATGGGCAGAAAGTTTAAATTCTTGTTCATCTAACTGCACTGTCCAATTTACAGTAGCTATTACAGTGAAATAATACCATGCTATTGTTTGAGGAGTGTGCACAATTATGAACTTGAAAATGTATTAATAAACCAATTAGGCACATTTGGGCAGTCTTGATACAATATTTTGAACATAAATGCAATGGTTCATTGGATCAGTCTAAAACGTTTCACATACACTGTTGCCATCTAGTGGCCAAAATCTAAATTGCGCCTGAGCTGGAATAATACATTATTGCCTTTCTCTTGCATTTCAAAAATGATGGTACAAAAAAAAAAAAAAAAAATCAGTTTGTATTATTGTTTACCAGATCTAATGTGCTATATTCTCATACATTAATTTCACATTTCCACACACTTCAAAGTGTTTCCTTTCAAATGGTATCAAGAATATGCATATCCTTGCTTCAGGTCCTGAGCTACAGGCAGTTAGATTTGGGTTTGTCATTTTTGGCGAAAATTGAAAAAAAGGGGCGGATCCTTAAGAGCTTTTAAAATGATCCTGTCTTTTATATCAGCTATCCTTTGTTTGTCATGCACGCCTCATAGTTTGTTCTCCCTTTCTTTCTCTGGGTCCCATGAAGGAAGCGCTCCTTTTCTCCTTCATCACATGCCAAACCTATTAGGGTAGAGCTGCTGATGGCTTTTTATGAGACACCTTGGAGCAATTTGGAGCTTCTGTGTATTTTTGTCTTTTGTATGCGAACATACTTAGGAGCCAACCATTTGTGAGCACAGGGGAACAAAATACTTGTCTGTACCTGTGTCAGCTAATTTGTGTTGCTTCTTCCTGCAACGAGTTGTTGTTTACAGATGTTGCCTGGTGTCTGTTGCCTGGTGTCTGTTGCCTGGTGTCTGTTGCCTGGTGTCTGTTGCCTGGTGTCCTTGGTCGACCAAATCTAAACTATTCGGTTTTACTAAAGTAACGTTTCAAGTCAACAGAGGAATATCCAATATCTCTAGGAACAATACTTACGATTCAACATGTTGAATGTGTCCTTTGCTATCAAATAAGCGTTTAAAACACATTTTTATCCAGGGTCTCCCATTTTCCGCCTGTGGGCTGCCATTGTTGTCCATTCTAGATCATGCAGTCTTGCGAGAGTAAGCTACAATGCAATCTCCCACTTTTTCAGGCGGAAAATGGGAAACCCTGTATAAAAACGAGTTTTAAACACATTTAAAAAGCGAAGGACACGTTCAACTTGTCAAATCGTAAGCATTGTTCCTGAAGATATTGGATATTCCTCTTTTGACTGGAAACTTTATTTTTGTGAATTAATAGTTTAGATTTGGTTGATCAAGGACGCCAGGCTATGGAAGCTTTCGCATCGATCCGCCTGTAAACAATGGCTCGTTGCGGGACGAAGCAAAGTTCTGTGCAGATGGCATTGTATTTGTAATCAATTTGGCATTCATGAGAAGAATACATGTGTTTGGCCCCCTTGCTTCTTTTGACGAGAAGGAGTTTCGGGGCAGTGTGGGTTCGATCCTCTGGATAATGTGCCATTTAATTGCTCACCCTTAGCCTGTCAGAAAAACAAACAGTTTCCTACTTCTGCAACTTCTCCTCTGCCTCTCTTGACCTCTATCACTAGATCTTCCTATACAACACCATTATCTTTGGACTGCAGATTTCATTGACATGGACTTGCTTTGCAATAACGGGTGGTGGGTAGCCTAGCGGTTAAGAGCGTTGGGCCAGTAAGTGCAAGGTTGCTGGTTTGAATCCATGAGCCCACTAGGTGAATAATCTGGCGATCTACCCTTGAGCAACACACTTTATCCTAATTAATCCTGTATGTCGCTCTGGATAAGAGCATCTGCTAAATGTAATAATGTTATATCTTATATAGATAGTGACGGAGCAGTGTGTACCTTATGATAGTGCAATTTGTGTACTGGCTGAGGTTGAATGAGGACAAGCTTCAAACTGGCTCATTTAATTTGGCACTGTCTCGAGCGGCAAGGCAAGCATCCAGTCCTTTCTACTGTACATAGAAATTAAAGGTACCTTGAAGAGAACAGTTATTTGCGTCCAGCTGAGTAGAACGTTTCTCTCTCTCTCTCTCTCTCTCTCTCTCTCTCTCTCTCTCTCTCTCTCTCTCTCTCTCTCTCTCTCTCTCTCTCTCTCTCTACGTATATATGTGTGTATGAGCTACATACACTTCAACTCAAAATAAAAACAGTTTTGACATAAATTAAATGCACATTATTTCCAGGTCAGAGAAGTGGAAGTAGGCCAAGTGTTGATTAAAGCTTGGGGAGACAGGGCGGAGATTACAATGCCTAGACCTGCCTTACTCTTTATTGAACAACTTTGTGATTCAGCTATGATTCAGGTGTGATTCAGGTGTGATTCAGGTTTGATTCAGGTGTGATTCAGGTATGATTCAGGTGTGATTAAGGTATGATTCAGGTGTGATTCAGGTATGATTCAGGTGTGATTCAGGTATGATTCAGGTGTGATTCATCTATGATTCAGCTATGATTCAGGTATGATTCAGGTGTGATTCAGTTATGATTCAGCTATGATTCAGGTATGATTCAGGTGTGATTCAGGTATTATTCAGATGTGATTCAGGTGTGATTCATGTGTGATTCAGGTGTGATTCAGCTATGATTCAGGTGTGATTCAGGTGTGATTCAGGTGTGATTCAGCTATGATTCAGGTGTGATTCAGGTGTGATTCAGGTATTATTCAGATGTGATTCAGGTGTGATTCAGCTATGATTCAGGTGTGATTCATGTGTGATTCAGGTGTGATTCAGCTATGATTCAGGTGTGATTCAGGTGTGATTCAGCTATGATTCAGGTATGATTCATGTGTGATTCCAGTGGTATATGTCTAAGCTTCTCAGTTATGTGTTATTGTACAGTTTCTCCAAGATACTTTTCCCTTATTGTCAGCTAGTTTCCTTTGACATTCACCTCTCAACATAACTCTTCCTTTTTTCTGACATTTACACAAGTGGCTACTAGTTTGAACAAATATCACTGCACTTGAGTAGTGTGTGTGTGTGTGTGTGTGTGTGTGTGTGTGTGTGTGTGTGTGTGTGTGTGTGTGTGTGTGTGTGTGTGTGTGTGTGTGTGTGTGTGTGTGTGTGTGTGTGTGTGTGTGTGTGTGTGTGTGTGTGTGTGTGTGTGTGTGTGTGTGTGTGTGCATTTGCATGTGTCTGTGTTTGCTGTCTGTGGAGAGAGATTGTGTGTGCATGTGCTTTTGTGAGAATGTGCGTGAAGCATGTGCATGTGTGGGGGACGTGTGTCTTAGTAATTATATACAACCCCCCACACACACACACACTTGAGAGGGTTCGAGGAGGATATAAGCAGTCAGACCAAATATGGGCCTGCCTTAGTGGGCGGGCTGCCAGGGTGTCAGTATGGTAGTAAAGACCACACACTCCGTCCCAGCGGAGATAAAATGGAGAGTGGTGGAGTGTTGGCGTCACAGGGATTTAAGGAGTCTATCGACATTTAAGGAGAGGGTCACTGAACCACTTATTACCTACTTCTAACAAGCCCCGCTGTGCAGTGCAACTCTACAAGGACTTGTGGAAAGAAAGCAAGCTAATTCTTCCTCTGGCTGTGTCACACTGTGCAATGATATAAACAACAGAGGAGGCTGGTGAAGGGAGGACTGCTCATAATAATGAATGGATTGGAGTGAACGGAGCGGGTATCAAACACATGGAAACCAGGTGTTTGATGTGTTTGAGGCCATTCCATTACTATGAGCTCGTGTTCTCCATTTGAAGTGCCGCCAGCAACCACTGATAAACAAGAATAGGGGACACATTTGAAGAACTATCAAACTGGGGTGTCTTATTTCGAGAACCATCTTTAAATTGGTAAATGTATAGAACAGGATGCTAGTTAATCCGAGATTATTGACCCATATAACCCTGTCTTAATTCTTGTGCTTGGGCTAAACTGTGATATGACTAAAACTCCTCTCAAGCCCTCAGAAGGCGTAACATTGATGTTATGCTCATTTGTCAAACGTAGCAACCACCTGAATCCCTGTTACCTCAGATCTCAGCTGGAATGACAGGCAGCTTTGAGCTTAGATAGCCTTTGTTGTCTGGGTCTGGATTGCGTCCCTGTTGATGCAAACTGAGTCCAGCGGTTTATTTCAAGCTGAGCTTTGAAGAATGGGAGAGCCCTTGAACAACTGTTTCTAAATATGGCCGTTGTTGGGAACCTTTACGCACGCACACAGACGCACCCTTTCCACTGCTCCCCTACTATCGACCACCAGGGCGCCCGCAGAAGAGCCGGACGTGATCCTGCAGCTTCTTTAAAGCCTCCTTTGGTCTGGGTCACTTGACGGGGGCTTGAAAGAGAGTGATGACTGGAGACTGGGGATGGTTGAGAATAAAACACAGCTGTTTTTAAAAAGCTGTCAGAGCGTATGTCTTGAGGGGGGATTGTGTGTGTAAAACTACTTTAGCATGTGTATTTGAGGGAGCTGGTGCGTGTTTGTGTGTTACCAGTTACAGACTGGAGGGTCACTGTGTGTGTGTTTATAGACCAGAGACAGACATACACTATACATACAAAAATATGTGGACACCCATTCAAATGAGTGGATTCAGCTATTTCAGTCACTCCCGTTGCAGACAGGTGTATAAAATCAAGCACACAGCCATGCAATCTCAATATACTAACATTGGCAGTAGAATGGCCTTACTGAAGAGCTCAGTGACTTTCAACGTGGCACCATCACAAAATGCCACCTTTCCAACAAGTCAGTTTGTCAAATTTCTGGCCTGCTAGAGCTGCCCTGGTCAACTGTAAGTGCTGGTATTGTGAAGTGGATATGTCTAGGAGCAACAATGTCTCAGCCGTGAAGTGTTAGGCCACACAAGCTCACAGAACAGGGACACCGAGTGCTGTCATCGGTTGCAACACTCACTATCGAGTTCCAAACTGCCTCTGGAAGCAACAAGAACTGTTCACCGGGAGCTTCATGAAATGGGTTTCCATGGCCGAGCAGCCGCGAACAAGCCTAAAGTCAATTAGCACAATGCCATGCGTTGGCTGGAGTGGTGTAAATCTTGTCGCCTTTGGACTCAGGAGCAGTGGAAACGCATTTCCTGGAGTGATGAATCCCGCTTCACCATCTGGCAGTCTGACGGACAAATCTGGGTTTGGCGGATTCCAGCAGAACACTACCTGTCCCAATGCATAGTGCCAACTGTAAAGTTTGGTGGAGGAGGAATAATGGTCTGGGGCTGTTTTTCATGGTTTGGGCTTGGCCCTTTAGTTCCGGTGAAGGGAAATCTTAACGCAGCATACAATTACCTTCTAGACAATTCTGTGCTTCCAACTTTGTGGCAACAGTTTGGGGAAGGTCCTTTCCTGTTTCAGCATGACAATGCGAGGTCCATACAGAAAATATGTGGGAGAACTTGACTGGCCTGCACAGAGCTCTGACCTCAACCCCATCGAACACCTTTGGGATGAATTGGAAAGCCGACTGCGAGCCAGGCCTAATCGTGCAACATCACTGCCCGACGTGACTAATGCGCTTGTGGCTGAATGTAAGCAAGTCCCCGCAACAATGTTCCAACATCTAGTGGAAAGACTTCCCAGAAGAGTGGGGGCTGTTAAAGCAGCAAAGCGGGGGACCAACTCCATATTAATGCCCATGATTTTGGAATGTGGTGGTCGACAAGCAGGTGTCCACATACTTTTGGTATGTAGTGTATCTATAAAGAACACACCTATTTTAAGCTGTTTATGGCTCCCTCAGAGTCCCTTCCATCTCCTAATTAAATGAAAATGTACCTCTTTCACCTGTCAGTATATCAGTGCACTTTTTCCTATATGTAGCACAAAAGCTCAGATTAACCCACCCTGATAGCATCATAACCTCTCCTTGACATGCATGTGCTTGTGGGATGAAGCGTAATAACGCCTGGTCCTGGGGGGAAAAAGAGCTATACAAAGATGTAGCCAGCTGTTCCTTTTCTGTTCCGGCCTCTGCTCCCCCCCCCCACTCTTCACCAGAAGTTATCATGTCTGTAGCAGCTGGGGTATACTAAGAGATGCAAACAATGGGGCTGGAGCAAACACAGAAACAATTCAGAGATACTGCACGGCGAGTGTGTGTGTGTAAACTTGGCAGCAGGGTCCAAGGTGGCAGTGTGTTTGTGAAGGATGCATAGTTAAAGAGTCACAGATGAGCAGGCAGGAAATGTCTGGGAGGAACACACAGAACTCTGAGAAGCTGTCTGTTCTAGTCTCTGTCACTGTTCTAGTCCCTGTCACTGTTCTAGACTGTCTCTCCTTGTGTCTATCTCTGTGGTAGTTTCTGTAATTGATATATAATTGACGGAATCGATCCGTATGGTCTTTCTTAGCCTTTTCTGTGTGTGTGTGTGCGTGCATGTGCGTGCCCTTGAGTGTGTGTGTGTGTGTGCGCACGTGCATGCGTGTATTTCTGCATCTAAGTATCTTTGACTGTCACTTTCCCTGTTCCCTGTGCTCTGCATCTGTGTCACAGACATTGTGTTGTCTGTGTTGTAATTGGGCCTGTGTTTATGATGTTTTTTTTCCACTCTGAGGAGACTGCTGATGTGGCAGCTGAGCCGACCCGAGGACCAGACACAGGAAATACTCTAATTAGCACATAGCCTCTGAAATATGATTTACAGATGCTGTATCTTATTTTGATCATCCTGTTGTTGCAGGAATTTTAAAAGGCTTCAAAGGTTTGTAATTTCCACTTTAACATATCCGACTTGATTTGCCCTAACGAAAAAATGTATCAACCCCTACAAAAAAATGTCCATTCATTAAAATCCACATAACAATTCAAATGTCCTGTCGCTGCAGGATTCTTTTCCTGCTGTGTGAAACTGGCTCAAATTAAGACCCGACATCTGTGCTAACAAGCTGCTGCTGCACTAAAGAAACTCAGTTTAGATCATATTATAGGTACATTCAAAATAATAAAGTCATGTACTGAGGGGTCTCTATATTTCCTTGCAAAGATGTTCCAACAAGAAATATAATTTCCATAATGGGAGCAAAGATAACCTTCTCTTCAGAATGTCATTTGGTGTAGCCTTAGCTTCGAGAGAAAGTAATCTGACAGAGTAATTAAAAACAGATTGCCTCCAACACACACACACACACACACACACATGCACACGCACGCACTCACAAACACATTCCAAGCATCCCCCTGAGGTTGTTAACTTCATTGTGCGTATCATTCCAAGCTGTGCACACTGAGGGAGTTGTCACGTTCCCTCCAGTCACCAGTGAGGTGTGAGTCTGAGGTAACACGAGCATGTCAGAACCCATACCGCTGAGGCCTTGGGCAGACACTGCATAGAATTAGGGAGAAGGGGGAATATATATAAATATTTTTCACAATGGATCATCTAAAATCTATCAATAATTTACCAAGGTGGTAAATGTATTATTAAGCACAGTTTCATTTTTGCTTACCTCAAATTCATTCTGGGTCAACCTACCTATCTGCATATTACGGTTCTGAAAACAGCCCAGTATCAGAATATAAACTATATTTACATGCAAATGCAGAATTTGGTTGAAATGCTCTAGAAGAGCAATCTTTAAATTGCATAATCCATTTACAATGAATCAAAATTCAAAATAAAATAAAATGTTCTCCAAAGTCCCATTTTAGCCCCAATCCAACTTTCCATTCATATCCAATCTCCCTGTTGCCTAACTACTATACTGTATGGGAACGTTTAACAACTTCTTCCTGGCCTGTGTTGATTGTGGGCTAGATACATTCAAAACTCTATTGACACAATCTCCACAGATTATGCAATCTCTATTACACTCCACACTGCCCTTTCCCACTTGGACAAAAGGAACACATACGTGAGAATGCTATTCATTGACTACAGCTCAGCGTTCAACACCATGGGGCTTTTGAAACTCAGCACTAAGCTCCCTGGGACTGAACACTTACCTCTGAAACTGGATCCTGGACATACTGATGTGCCACCCCAGGTGGTGAGTGTAGGCAGCAACAAATACGCCACGCTGACCCTCAATACGGAGACTCCTCAGGGGTGCATGCTTGGTCCCCTCCTGTACTCCCTGTTCACCCACGACTGTGGCCATGCATGACTTGAACACCATCATTAAGTTTGCCAACAACATGACTGTGGTAGGTCTGATCACCGATGATGATGAGACAACCTAGAGGGAGCAGGTCAGAGACCTGGCAGTGAGGAGCTAGGACAACAACATCTCCCTCAACATCACCAAGACAAAGGAAGTGATCAGAGACTACAGGAAACGGAGGACCGAGCACACTCCCATTCACATTAATGGGGCTGAAGTGGTTTAAACATTGTGTGCAAATGAGGTAAGATTAGAAATATAAATAAATAGGCTGTAGTCGTGAAGTAATTACAATTTAGCAATTAAACACTGAAGTGATAGATGTGCAGAAGATGAATGTGCAAGTAGAGATACTGGGGTGCAAAGGATTTTTTTTTAAATATGGGGATGAGGTAGTTGGATGGGCTATTTACAGATGGGCTATGTACAGGTGCAATGATATGGGGATTAGGTAGTTGGATGGGCTAATTACAGATGGTGCTATGTACAGGTGCAATGATATGTCCAGATTTTGCAACTCTTTCAGAACATCAGCTATCTGGATTTGGGTGAAGGAGAAATGGGGGAGGCTTGGGCAAGTTGCTGTTTGGGGTGCATGGCTGTTGACCGGGGTAGGGGTAGCCAGGTGGAAAGCATGGCCAGCCGTAGAACAATGCTTATTGAAATTCTCAATTATCGTGGATTTATCGGTGGTGACAGTGTTTCCTAGCCTCAGTGCAGTGGGCAGCTGGGAGGAGCTGCTCTTTTTCTCCATGGACTTTATAGTGGGGCGGCAGCGTAGCCTAGTGGTTAGAGCGTTGGACTAGTAACCGAAAGGTTGCAAGTTCAAAATCCCCGAGCTGACAAGGTACAAATCTGTCGTTCTGCCCCTGAACAGGCAGTTAACCCACTGTTCCTAGGCCGTCATTGAAAATAAGAATTTGTTCTTAACTGACTTGCCTAGTAAAATAAAGGTAAAAAATAATAAATAAATAAATAGTGTACCAGAACTTTTTGGAGTTTGTGCTACAGGATCCAAATTTCTGTTTGAAAAAGCTAGCCTTTGCTTTCCTAACTGCCTGTGTATATTGGTTCCTAACTTCCCTGAAAAGTTGCATATTGCGGGGGCTACATCACTAAGGATCAATTATGGTCCAAACACACCAACACAGCCGTGAAGAGGGCATGACATCGCCTCTTACCCCTCAAGAGGCTGAAAAGATTTGGCATGGGCCCTCAGATCCTCAAAGATTTACAGCTGCACCATCGAGAGCATCTTGACTGGCTGCATCTCTGCTTGGTATGGCAACTGCTTGGCATCTAACTACAAGGCTCTACAGAGGGCAATGCATTTGGCCCAGTGAATCACTGGCGCCGAGCTGCCTGCCATCCAGGACCTCCATACCAAGCAGTCCAAAGAAAATTCAAAGACTCCAGCCACTCAAGCCAAGACTGTTCTCTCTGCTACCGCATGACAAGCAGTACTAATGCACCACGTCTGGAACCAACAAGACCCTGAACAGCTTCAAGCCCCAAGCCATAAGACTTATAAACAAGACTGCTAAATAGCTAATCAAATGACTACCAGGAGTACCTGCATTGACCCTTTTCTGCAATCTATGCAAACACACTGGACGCTACCCACACACTCACACATGCAGTTGAAGTCGGAAGTTTATATACACTTAGGTTGGAGTCATTAAAACTCGTTTTTCAACCATTCCAAAAATGTCTTGCTTACAAACTATAGTTTTGGCAAGTTGGTTAGGACATATACTTTGTGCATGACACAAGTCATTTTTCCAACAATTGTTTACAGACAGATAATTTCACTTATAATTCACAGTATCACAATTCCAGTGGGTCAGAAGTTTACATACACTAAGTTAACATTGCCTTTAAATAGCTTGGAGAATTCCAGAAAATTATGTCTTGGCTTTCGAAGCTTCTGATAATTGAGTCAATTGGAGGTGCACCTGTGGATGTATTTGAAGGCCTACCTTCAAACTCAGTGCCTCTTTGCTTGACATCATGGGAAAATCAAAAGAAATCAGCCAAGACCTCAGAAAGAAAGTTGTAGACCTTTAAAAGTCTGGTAGATCCTTGGGAGCAATTTCCAAATGTCTGAAGGTACCACAATCATCTGTACAAACAATAGTATGCAAGTATAAACACCATGGGACCACACAGCCGTCATACCGCTCAGGAAGGAGACGCGTTCTATCTCCTAGAGATGAACGTACTTTGGTGCAAAAAGTGCAAATCAATCCCAGAACAGCAGCAAAGGACCTTGTGGAGATGCTGGAGGAAACAGGTACAAATGTATCTATATCCACAGTAAAACGAGTCCTATATTGGCATAACCTGAAAGGACGCTCAGCAAGGAAGAAGCCACAAACCGCCATAAAAAAGCCAGACTACAATTTGCAAATGCACATGGGGACAAAGATCGTACTTTCTGGAGAAATGTCCTCTGGTCTGATGAAACAAAAAGAGGACTGTTTGGCCATAATGGCCATCGTTATGTTTGGAGTAAAAAAGGGGGAGGCTTGCAAGCTGAAGAACTTCATCCCAACCGTGAAGCACAGGGGTGGAAACATCATGTTGTGGGGGTGCTTTTTCTGCAGGAGGGACTGGTGCACTTCACAAAATAGATAGCTTCATGAGGGAGGAAAATTATGTGAATATATTGAAGCAACATCTGAAGACATCAGTGAGGAAGTTACAGTAAAGTTTGACCGCAAATGGGTCTTCCAAATGGACAGTGACCCCAAGCATACTTCCAAAGTTGTGGAAAAATGGCTTAAGGACAACAAAGTCAAGGTACTGGAGTGGCCATCACAAAGCCCTGACATCAATCCCGTAGAACATTTTTGGATAGAACTGAAAAACGTGTGCGAGCAAGGAGGCCAACAAACCTGGCTCAGTTACACCAGCTCTGTCAGGAGGAATGGGCCAAAACTCACCCAACTTATTGTGGGAAGCTTGTGGAAGGCTCCCCGAAATGTTTGACCCAAGTTAAACAATTTTAAGGCAATGCTACCAAATACTAATTGAGTTTATGTCAACTTCTGACCCACTGGGAATATGATGAAAGAAAGAAAAGCTGAAATAAATCATTCTCTCTTCTATTATTCTGACATTTCACATTCTTAAAATAAAGTGGTGATCCTACCTGATCGAAGACAAGGAATTTGTACTAGGATTAAATTTCAGGAATTGTGAAAAACTGAGTTTAAATGTATTTGGCTCAGGTATATGTCAACTTCCGATTCCAACTGTACTTACACTGACACCGCAACACATATACACACACACACTTTCAAACTCACCACATACTGTACACTGCTGGCAGTCACTTTACCCCTACCTATATGAACAGTACATAGCTACCATAATGACCTCATTCCCCTGCACATCGACTCTGTACTGGTACCGCCTGTATATAGCCATGTTATTTTCTACTCCCTATACAGTATTTAGCCATGTTATTTTTACTCATTATTTTCAGTGGGTATTCATTGTGTCACTATTTTAATATATATATTTTTTAATCTTATCTTTAACTCTGCATTGTTGGAAAAGAACCTTTAAGTATTTCACTGTTAGTCTACACCTGTTGTCTTTGAAGCATGTGACAAAAAGTTTTTTTTTTTTTAAACCATCTATGATGTCTTGTCTGGGCAGGGTAGGTAGGATATGGTGGTGGTGGTGAAGCCTGAGAAAGGTGCTTTTGGTCGACCACCAGATAGATGTGTCTCGTTCTGACTCGTAGGGTTATATTATCCAGTCTAACTTTGTTGTGGTTTTAGATTCAGATGGAACAGGGTTTCCCATGAGCTGTCATGGTTATCAGAGCAAAACAGTCTCCAAAATGTCCATCTGTATCTTTGTTTTGTGGAGTGGGACCTGAGAATTGTAAACAACATTGCGCTGACAAGGTGAATGGTTGGGAGTCGACGTGGGGAATCAGGCAAAAAAAAACACTTATCTGTAAAAACGTTGAATTCCTGTGGTTAGCCACATTGCCTCCTCCTTTGAGATCAGAGCCATTTGTTTTGGAGAGGATTCCATCCTAAGAACTGATTTCTCCTGTGGTGAGCTGCCTCACAGCACCTGCAAGGAGTTAGGAGATCAAAGCGTTCTCCGACACAGATATCCCAGAATCCCTTGCCCTCGGCCTCCTCACTCCCAGATCTCCAGTGTTATTGTTTTGACTGAGGCTGGGCCATCATCATGTGACCTGTCGTATTATGTCTGGGTCTGGGTGCCCCGCTGAATCTAGGTCACTACTGCCTTCCTCCTTTCTACTCGCCCCTCCCACCTCTGAATCTATGTGCGCCATAAAAAAAAGCCCTCAGTCGTCTTGGTAATATTTCGACTTTCACTGGGATTGATGGGGCCACTCAATTTTCTTTTGCCAGCGAGGCATTTATCAGGGTTTAAGCAGATGGAACACTCCAGGAGAAATGGAGAAGGAGACACAGAAAAAGAAAGAAAGAAAGAGTGAGAGAGAGAGAGAGAGAGAGAGAGAGAGAGAGAGAGAGAGAGAGAGAGAGAGGGAGAAAGGCAAAGAAAGAAAGACAAAGAAAGATAGAAAGAAAGAAAGAAAGAAAGAAAGAAAGAAAGAAAGAAAGAAAGAAAGAGAGAGAGAGAGAGAGAGAGAAAGAAAGAAAGAAAGAAAGAAAGAAAGAAAGAAAGAAAGAAAGAAAGAAAGAAAGAAAGAAAGAAAGAAAGAAAGAAAGAAAGAAAGAAAGAAAGAAAGAAAGAAAGAAAGAAAGAAAGAAAGAAAGAAAGAAAGAAAGAAAGAAAGAAAGAAAGAGAGGGATGAGGAATTAGCATGTACCTTTCTGACAGGAAATAACATTTTCTTTCTTTTTGTAATTTTGTGTTTTTGGGAGTATGTGGTTAGGGATTAGGGATCGATCAGAAATTCCGCATATGACTCAGCATGACATTACCATGAATCCTATAAACTGTGCATTCTCCATAGGCAATATAACTGACAATGGCTGTTCTGGCTCCTTGCTCTGCCTCAACCCAGAGACCCTCTGACACCTGTTACCGTGTCAGATGCCTCACAGACAGATAGAATGGGTGGAACAGATATTTTTCTATAACAAAATAATTTCACTGACCCCTACAAATTAGGGCTCAATACAATTGTATATTTTTGCATGAAAACAAAAGATGGAACTCTGCCACCTGTGAAAATTTTCATTCTACTCAATCCATTTCATCTGGGGAACATATGCATGTTCATATGCAAGTCAAAATGGAATACTTTGTCTCCTCAGTACATTCATCTGTCAGTCAATTGACAGATAGAAGGTTGACCCTGAACATTGTGCCAGAGAAAAATAACATAGTACTATATAAATTTACTGCTACACTTCTGGTACTATAGTCAGAGAGATAATTCAAATAGCAAATCATTTAGTTGGTCATTCTATTCAAATACATTATATTAATTAATGATATATTATACATTCGTGATAATTTTTTTTAAATGATTTGTTTTCTTCACTTTCCTGATGAATACTAATGCAAAGTAATAAAAGGTGTTTTTATTAACATTTATTTAATTGCCTGATCCCTATTTAAGTTAATTTCCTTTTAAAATTTGATGTCACAAATGTGACCCCAACTTTAATTAAAGGAAATATTAAAATGGTGATGTACATGTAGATTAGCCTGGCTGACGCGACCCACGTGGCTCACAGAGCAGGAAGAGCTGTGACACACTGGAAGACTTCGAGAGTTAGTTGTTAGCCAGACTACATTTAGATGTCGCTAAGGGGGAAATCAAGGATATTGGTGGGGGTGAGGAGCACCAAACCCCATGCCTATCCTCCTCCCCCACCCCATCGGGATAAAAAGGTGACACCACCATGGTGAAAGCTGTCAACTTCACATTGCCTATCAAGCCGTCAGTTTATAAATAAACATGACAACATTTACCATAGGAACTGATCAGGAGAGGAAGTAGCTCACCCTCAAGGAATTACTATATTCTCTATCAATCTATATCTCACAGAAAGCTGCTGAGGGGAGGACAGCTCATAATAATGTCTGGAATGGACTGAATGGAATGGTATCAAACAGATGGAAACAATGTGTTTGATGTTTTCGATACCATTCCATTGATTCCGTTACTATGATCCCCTCCTCCCCAATTAAGGTGCCACCGGCTGCCTATGAGATATTTATCTATAGATAAGAGGAAATACAATGGAAATGACGAAGACAACAACAACAAAAACAGCAGATGTTACACCAAGCTCTTCCTGACTTTCAGTGCTCACTAGGTCGGTCCCATGGCACTTTCACAACCCTGCTATACTGGCTGAATGCCCAACCTGCCACTTATAGTATCATGGACATCTGATCTGATTACCCCAAGTTGCCCCTAACTACAGATCTAGGATCAGATATAGCCAACATCCAAACCAAACCTTAACCATGAGTGTGATACAGAAATACCTCACCCTGGATGGCCATTTCGGGGCAACGTCTACCTACTCTTTCCTTTTACAAAATGGCTGCTGTAGTGGATGGGATAATCTGCCCCCATACAATGCAAAGTACTTTAAGACCTTGTAAAAGGCACTGTGCACATATGTACTATAGGTCACTTCTATGGGATGATTCTAGACCTATCAACAGCTGACAATATATTAATATATGACTGAAATATTGTCCGTGCCAAACTCAATGCCCTTAAAATAATCCACAGAAGAGACCACTGGCACACACTGCTCTTCTGTTGGTGGAGCATGTTCCCACCCCTTGGTTTTTGGTTGGTTGTTGACCACACACCCCTCAGTGGATATGTTGATTTGTCAACTCTCCTTTGTAGACTGTCATTGAACTCACACACACACACACACACACACCTGTTTTATTGTTGTTTGTTGGGTGAGAAATCAAACACACATGAAATTGTCTGACACTGACACACACTCAACACTCCATTTACTGTTTGCATTCACCATGCTCTTGAACACAAGGCTTTTCAATTGTCTGTTTTTATCATGTGATTTAAAATGAGATCAATCATACCATGAAGCAATCATTCCCTGAATATATCACACCACGAAGCAATCACATAATGAAGCAATCACATAATGAAGCAATCATATAATTAAGCAATATATTAGTCACGCATTCTAGGTGGTATTCTTGTGTGAAAATTAGAATGGAAACTTGTTTGACTGACAAGTATACTTGAATCAGGACTCAGAAATATCCACTACAGACCAATGTTGCCACACACCTGCTGCCTGACAGCTGCCTTGCATGAGTGGATATCCACTAAGCCCTGCCAAATAGTGACCAGAATATGGAGGCATGCTCTAAGTAAGTATGATATCATTACAGGTCATTCACCTTACTGCCCTCTCGCTCTCTCTCTCTCTCTCTGTCTCTCTCTCTCTCTCTGAAATGCAGAGTGGATCGCTTACAATGCCGGCAGGCCTCCTTTCATTGGCCCTGGCACTGACGTTGCTCAATTCGGTCTTTGGTAGCTCAAGTTCATAATGCACCTGGAACTGGTGCTCCAGAGAGCTAGCGAGGCACGTGCACTGACAATGACCGCGATTGGAATGATCTAGCTAATATTTAGGGTGTGCTGGGGAAATGACATGGTGGGTAATCATTCTGTACTTTGTTTTTACTCTCTCTTTCTCACACACTCAGACATAATTGTATACCCCAATGCACTTAATACCCTGTTAAAACCATGTATTAGAAAATGCCCTTTTACTACAGCCTTTGCTGTTGAGCCTGTTTTGTAAATGCATTGCATCAAACACTTGGCTTTCATGTGCAAAAAGACCCTAAACAAATCTTTAATGTACTGTCCACTTAATTAGTTTGAACTTTACCTTGATGTGAACTACAATAACCTAGTTTGGTTTAGCCAGTTAGAAGCCTTGTTAAGTTTTTGGGCCAACTGTGTGAACTCTGGGTTTGCTGTTGTATTGGACTTTTTAGTGGCTCTATGACATGATGCTCGATATGTGAGAAAAAAGAGATGACACTATTTGTTGAGCTGGAACTTTTACATCTGTTAACATATGAATTGCATTAAGAAAAAAGATGGTGGCTAAATTTTAGTGTACACATTTTAAAGTGTATAGAAAGTCAAGTTAAATATCTATCTAGCAAATTTGCCCCATCGTAGCCTAGCTCGTCACACCGGGTTTTATTTTATTTCTATAGTTTGAATGATTGTGTTTGTAAACTTGATCAGAGAGAGAGAGAGAGAGAGAGAGAGAGAGAGAGAGAGAGAGAGAGAGAGAGAGAGAGAGAGAGAGAGATAGAGAGAGAGAGAGAGAGAGAGAGAGAGAGAGAGAGAGAGAGAGCGAGAGAGAGAGAGAGAGAATAACATTCAAGTCAAATTGCATTCAGTGTGTGGTTGTCATGCTACATGTATTCTTATTGTATGGGAGAACATTCTGAAAATGGCAATCTAAGTTTTATATATCTATTAGTAATATCCCTTTTGTTTTTCCACCAGCGAATCAATATCATATAAGGTAATTTACAGATCATTTTCACCGTTATTCCCATGCTGATCTATTCAGTCTTTTGGTGAGAGGGTATTCCTCTCTGCCCAAACACACACATGTCACACACACACACCAGGATTGGCACAATTACCATATAACTGTGTAACCAACGATTATTGATGAAGACTGTCATGAAAATTAAATAACCCTCATAACTGTAGATAAAAAACAAAAATTGTAGATAGAACAATTGACAGTAGACTGGAGGGCAGGGCATTAGTGCAGTTAAGTCCGTTTCTGCTGTAACATGGACTATACAGTAGTGGACGAGAACATGTGCTGTCTTAAAACATTTCATTTTTGTTGCTATTTGTGCGGTTATTACAATGACAGCGGTCATTCAGCTGACCAGCAACTGGCATCCAAAATTCCATGACCGTCACAATCCTAACACACACACATGCGCGCACACACACACAAAGTCTAATATTACATCAGATCAATCTGGCAGTAACCCCCCTCCTACCATTGCACCTGTGACACTACATCCATTTCCAACCCCACCACCCACCCCTTACCCCTTCCACCCCCACCACCCACACCTTACCCCTTCCAACCCCACCCCCCACCCCTTACCCCCTTCCAACACCAACACCACTCTACTCCTATTGCGGTTGTGCCCTCTGTGACCTCTCTGTGCGTCAGTGACTTGTGACTTGCCCGTCTCCTCCAACCCCTCGACCACCTGCCCCACAATCCCACTCAAGCCCTTATTTACAGTCCAGGGAGGTCACCCTCAGAGTGGATCTATCTTCTCTAAAAATGGCCCCTAAAGGGCAGCAGAACCTGTTGTGCCAAAATAGTAAAAGCTATAAAAAATGAATGACTTAATTGATTTGTTGTTTGTTACATAATACATAGAATCAATTCGGACTAAAATGTCAAGCTTACAAATGACACTATCCAGAGATCACATTTTTGGGCAAACCAAGAGTAGGAGCCAACGACATCATGCTTGACAACCCAACACCCTACTGACTGTGCCAAAGGCTGTGCACCTGTTATCAGGGTCCTCTAGTACTGAGTTAAGAAGCAATATTGCTAAACAACATTGGCCTGGCTGTGGCATAATCCCACCTCTGACACCAATTGTAACAAATGTGGGTTACAGCTTTGAGTAGGGTTTAATCCACAGACTAGAGTTTAAAAGAACATTGTATACATTATTAATCACAATAGGTCACGCTAATACAGCAGCAACTCCTTATTAACTATGTCGCAATCTCAATCGCACTCCACACTGCCCTTTCCCACCTGGACAAAAGAAACACCTATGTGAGAATGCTATTCATTGACTACAGCTCAGCATTCAAAACTAGAGTGCCCACAAAGCTCATCACTAAGGTAAGGACCCTGGGACTAAACACCTTCCTCTACAACTGGATCCTTGCCAAGACAACAACCTCTCCCTCAATGTGAGCAAGACAAAGGAGCTAATTGTGGACTATAGGAAAAGGAGGGACGAACAGGCCCCCATGAACAACGACGGGGCTGTAGTGGAGCGGGTCGAGAGTTTCAAGTTCCTTGGTGTCCACATCACCAATGAACTGTCATGGTGCAAACACACCAAGACAGCTGTGAAGAGGGCACAACCACACCTTTTCCCCCTCAGGAGAAAATATTTGGTATGGGTCCTCAGATCCTCAAAAAGATCTACAACTGCACAATCAAATCCTGACCGGTTTCATCACCGCCTGGTATGGCAACTGCTCGGCATCTGACCATAAGGCATTACAGAGGGTAGTGCGTAAGGCCCAGTACATCACTGGGTCCCATATTCCACATCCAGGACCTATATACTTGGCGGTGTCAGAGGAAGGCCCAAAAAATTGTCAAAGACTCCAGTCACCCAAGTCATAGACTGTTATCTCTGCTACCGCACGGCAAGCAGTACCAGAGAGCCAAGTCCAGGACCAAAAGGCTCTTTAACAGTTTCTATCCCCAAGTCTTAAGACTGCTGAAAAATTAATCAAATGGCCACCCGGACTATTTATATTCACACCCCCACCTCTCCCCCGTTTGTTTTTACACTGCTTCTCTCTGTTTACTATCTGTGCATAGTGACTTTAGAAATGATCTCGACTAACATGTACCCCCCCCGCACATTGACTCCGTACCGGTACCCCCTGTCTATATCCTCATTATTGTTATGTAATTTTTTTGTGTTACTTTTTGATCTGATTAGTTTTTTTCTTAACTTCAGTTTATTTTGTAAATGTTTTCTTAACTCTATTTCTTGAACTGCATTGTTGGTTAAGGGCTTGTAAGTAAGCATTTCAAGGTGAGTTCTACACCTGTTGTAGACCTGCGCATGTGACAAATAACGTTTGATTTCATTTCATTTGATAGCCTGTTTGCTGCTGCTGACTAAGGGCCTGGACAGGGATGGTTAGTGACTAAACAGTGTCAGCGCTTCACCACTGGCAAGTTATCATTCTGTCATCCAAATTCCTAGGTGTCAGGCTCACCTTCCAAGTGCGTAATTCATGGGGGGCTAATGTGTTCCTATCAACTTTTGAGGTGTAACAGGGCTACACGATACATCATAAATAAGCCCTTAACCTGTCCTGATGTGATAGAGTTTCTCCCTGACCTTTGGAGGGAAAGTCACCATTGCACTGTTCGCTCCTCCTTAGACGTCCATGAATGGAGTCCACTCTGTTTTCCACTCTATGTTTTGAATGAAAGTTATGATAGTAGGCCTAGATTAGGATTTCTCTATACCACAACCGCTATGAAAATACAATCCAACAAAGTTTGACTGTAGTTTCCGTGGTTGAGGAAGAGCAATAATGACAAGCTAAAGACACTTCACACCTCTGTTATATCAGAGGACGGTAAGAGCTCTCTGCCAGAACATATATGCATTTGCTGGGATTACAATCAGTGGGTCCTGTTACGCTCTGTTGTTCCAGCCAAGGGCACAGGTAATGAGAGGAGCCACAACACATGACATACTTGGTCACAGTGTGAGAGTTTTGTGATTGAAAGGGTCAGACTAGACAGGAAAACATTGCCACTACGTGATTCTACTTTATCATGCTCTGGCACCTTTTGGACTTTGAGAGGACTCAAATTCCTTTGCCTACGTTTATACTTTAGAATTCAATGCTTGCCTGCGCGTGCAAACACCAGATAGGCACACATCCTTATCAAACTCCAGGGCCAGCTTTTTTTTTCGGGGGGACGACTCAATGGGGTCTCAACTTACTATTTTGAGTAAGAATAATAGAGTACACCAGGTGCAATTTTGAAATTTGGTTGTGCATTCAGCAGTTTTTCTCTTGTTATGTCAGTCATTGACAGTCACTCAATTAGCCATGTCAGCTAACAATTTTTAGATTGGTAGTTAGTTTAGCCAGTTATCTAAACATGTAGTAATCATGGCAGAAAACTGACCGCGCACGGAGGTCATGTGCCCAGGGACCTGATCTCCAGGGGGCCCACATTGATTTTGTTAGTCATTTTCACTCTGATATCATGTTAACATGGCATAAGTCATGGCAGAACTTGTAGAATTGCTGTAAACGTGCTTTAAAACTGCAACATTTTCTCTACGCCCCATGGCAAAATGTGTACAATTGCAGGAAATGTACTTAAAAAATGTTTTGCCGCAAGGTGTGGAGTGGGAAGGGGCGTTCCGAATCTTGCTTAAGGCCCCCAAAAGGCTGGAGCTGGCCATGTGAAACTAATTTCATAAACCTTTTCTTATTTGAAAATTCTACACTTCACGTAATGCCCCGTTCAGTTGGTGCAGAACAATCTGGTTATGAGAGTCCCTGGAGCTTGTGTGTGACCCAGCTTTCATAATAGTCTCCTTACAAAATAGCATTACAACACAACAGCAATCCAGTCTGATACCAATTACTTTTAAAACTGTGAAAGTGTGTGTGTTTGTGTGAGAGCGTGGTGGTGTTGGGGGTGCGGGAGGGGGAGGACGGTTATCCAAACAAAAACATTGAGGTCATGTGACTTCTGCCTCATTATTCCGCTTCACTTTAACTCTTCATCTTAACTGATTGTCTGACAGTGGTCAGCTGACTCTTCCTCACTACCGGCCTCACTTAGTTGTTTGTGTTGGGAGTGTTACAACATCTGTAGACTAGGAAGTGAACAACATACAGCACTGTGAGAAGTATATGACTTAAATCACCTCTGATTGTGTCTCCCTATGTTGCTAGTTACATCTTGTCTTAATAATGTTTATAGTACGCATGTTGTGATGCTTCATGATAGTTTCACAGGGTGACAATCACAGTCTCCTTCAAGATATTAATTTATGTTTCCTGAATACTGTATGACTCTGTATATATATGTAAATACAGTATAGATGTGTATATATGTATGTGTATTAAAGGGGCAGTCTGCAGATGCTACATACATTTACATTTTTTTTAGTTAATGATATATACCCATTGATTCTTGAAGAAAATGACTTATAAATGCCTCATGAGCTTATTTCAACTGCCGTGTCCCGTCAGAACCCCAAACATAAGCTCGTCTTATTCCAATGTTTGTAAACAAAGCAATTGGAAACAAACAGTATACAGCTTCTTAACATATACCTTTGATTTCATGGATGGCCTGTGTTTTGGGATTGAAAGGCTTGGACTAAATGGGAAAACATCTCCACTATGGGATTCTACTTTATCATCCTCTGGCACATTTTGGACTTTGAGAGGATTCAAATTCCTTTGACTACGTTTACTCTTTGGAATTCAATGCATGCCTGCACCTGCAAACACCCTGTAGGCACAGACGCTTGTGAAATTCATTTCATAAACTTTATATAATTTGAAAATGCATACAATAGCCAACACTTCATGAAATGCCTCGTTCAGTTGGTGCAGAACAATCTGGTTATGAGAGTCCCTGGAGCTTGTGTGTGACCCAGCTTTCATAATAGTCTCCTTACAAAATGGCATTACAACACAACAGCAATCCAGTCTGATACAAAAGACTTTTAATGCTGTGAAAGTGTGTGTGTTTGTGCGTGCGTTGTAGTAGTGGTGTTGGGGTGCGGGAGGGGGAGGACGGTTGTCAAAACAAAAACAATGAGGTCAATGTGACTTCTGCCTCATTAGTCTGCTTCACTATGACTCATCATCTTAAATGATTGGCTGACAGTGGTCAGCTGACTCTTCCTTACTACCACCCTCATCATCTTAACTGATTGTCTGACAGTGGTCAGCTGACTCTTCCTCACTACCGGCCTCACTTAGTTGTTTGTGTTGGGAGTGTTACAACATCTGTAGACTAGGAAGTGAACAACATACAGCACTGTGAGAAGTATATGACTTAAATCACCTCTGATTGTGTCTCCCTATGTTGCTAGTTACATCTTGTCTTAATAATGTTGCTAGTTACATCTTGTCTTAATAATGTTGCTAGTTACATCTTGTCTTAATAATGTTGCTAGTTACATCTTGTCTTAATAATGTTGCTAGTTACATCTTGTCTTAATAATGTTTATAGTACGCATCTTGTGGTGGTTCATGATAGTTTCACAGGGTGACAATCACAGTCTCCTTCAAGATATGAATTTATGTTTCCTGAATACTGTATGACTCTGTATATATGTGTAAATACTGTATAGATGTGTATATATTTATGTAAGTCTTACAGCTGTGAAATGCAGTACATTAGCACATGGTTTAGTCGCTATGAGTGACTAAACTCAAACTTTCAACAGCACTTAATTTTGTCAACATGACTGACAGTCATACATTATGATGACCATGTGAATGGATTTAAGCCTTGAGTGCATCCACGTGGTGGTGCGTTGCACAGGAGTACAGGCATGAGAAGACACTTGACTTAGATTAGATCATGTGACCTCCACAGGTCAGAGCTCAAAGTGCGACAACAGAGAAGACATCTTGGAGGCCAGTTTCCATGGAAACGATGGCTGGCACCAGAAGGGCCATGCTGTCTGGGTGAGTGAAGCTAATGAGTTTCAATAAGTGGGGCTGAGGGTTAACTTCACCAAGAGACTTTAATGCAGTTCAGGGCGACCTTTGACCTTACAATTACCCCGTTTCCACGCTTCCGGGCTTTGTTAATTACCTTTGATTACGAATGTGAGTGTAGCAGGCTGCTTCCTCATCTGAGAAGCCCCATTAAAGTGTTATTAGAGATGTTTAATCTGAAAGGCTTGTTGCCATTGTGATTGAAATTGAGCTAGAAATCATTACCATTTACTTACAGCAGGGCTTATTCAATAGATTGAATATTTATCTTTTAAAATGTGGGTCATACTATTCCATGGTGTGGTTAATGTGATACATCTCATTTCTTAGTAGCACACGTCTAATATTTTTTTTGCTGCGTACAGTAACATCTCCAGTTAGTTGCATTATAATTAAAGGTTGACCTTACTGTCATCCAGAGTTCCGTAGATAGCTGTAATAGCATTAAACTTAACCCTCAAGTATAGATTCAATTAATTTGACCTAAATTGACATTTCTTTGGCCTTTACCATTGTTCATGAATGACAGAGTTGTCAGCAAACACAATATTCTTGATGTATTGCATTTTTAACAGATATCCCTGACCTCCTTTTTGGTGGGACGCTGTTTGCTTTTCTGACCTCAACACGCAACTGATGTCTGTTGCTGGTCCTGTGCTATGTATAGCTAGTGCTATTTCCATAGCTGTGAAAAGAATGGAACCTCCCTTTGGAGTAGACCGACTATATGCAGATCCACTTCTGTTTTGTTCCGTTCTAGAGAGAAGTCTTTCGGAAATGTTGTCATCTCTTGTTTGTTTAACTTAGTTTGTGATTGAAATATTATCCGAAATTATATAATTGGAGGAATAACAACCGCAATGTCTAACAATGAGGCTATGGAATGGAACAGCTGTGATCATGCAGTGAGCGAAAGGGATTTGCCATACCGGGTCCCAGGACATGATTTAGGGATAGCCAAGTTAAAGTTAATAGTGGAGGGTTCTGTTTTTACAGAAGAGAGAGATTTCCTGGTCAAGAGCTGCGAGTATTTCCAAGCTCTCTACCGTTCAGGGATGAAAGAATGCTGGCAGGAGGAAATCCACTTGAAGGGTTTGTGTGCTCGAGGATTCTGGATCGCACTGGTGGTTTTACGAGGCAAGAGACCTATCCTGGATGCCGATGAAATCGTGGAGGCCATAGAATGCGCTGCCTTCCTGCAGGTGGAGCCTCTTGCCAAACATCTCACGGACCTGATCGACTCTGATAACTGTTTGCTAATGTATCACACCGCAGCAACCTTTGGCCTAATGACCCTCTACCATGCTGCTGCGCTGTTTATCCGGAACATGTACCATGACTTAGAGGTCGAAGTCAGGAAAAGCTTACCGACAGAACTTGTTGCGTATGTAGAGTCATTGGTTCCTAGCGCGTTTGTAGCAGTTGGAGCCCACTCGACTTGTGGTGTGGATGAAACCATCCACGCTGGCAACAGGACTTTGTGCTACCTGGACGATGAGGGGAAAAACTGGAAGGTCCTCACAGACCTACCCCTAGAGGCCAGTACCTCTATGGCCGGACTGACCGTTCTGGACAACAAGCTGTATATCGTGGGAGGGATACAGGTGCAGGGTGGCCGCAAGTACGCTGTGGACACCTGCTTCTGCTACAGTGTGGAGGTTGACCAGTGGACCATGATAGCCAGTCCAAAACAGTCACGGTACAACTTCTCTCTCGTGGGACTGGATGGATGTCTTTATGCCATTGGGGGCGAGTACGAGCGAACAATCATGTCATCAGTGGAAACTTATGAAGTTGCGACTGGAAGGTGGTCATTTGTGGCACATTTGCCTCGACCAGTCACCGGAGCAGCGTGCACCAAGGGCATGGGCCGGATATTTGTGTGCTTGTGGAAGCCCATGGAGACCACCGAAATCTATGAATACCTGCCCAGGACAGACCAGTGGTTGCTTGTCAGCACTTTGATAAGGCATCAGAGCTACGGCCACGCCATGGTGGCTCACCGGGATAACCTGTATGTCATGCGTAACGGGCCACAAGATGACTTCCTGAGATGCATGATGGACTGCTACAACCTCACCACAGGCCAGTGGACAGCCTTGCCAGGGCACTTTGCCAATAGCAAAGGCTCCCTGTTCACAGCCGTGGTGAGAGGCGACTCGGCTTACACGCTGAACCGAACCATGACTCTGGAGTACGCTATTGAGGGGAAAACGTGGAAGCCCAGGAACCAGATGAAGGGTTTCCCAAGAAGTGGCTCCTTGTGGACATTTTTTCTTAGGCTGCCCAAGGGACGCAGAGGGTCCATATTGAATGGCATCCCAGATGGATATGGACAATGTTGAGAGAAAAGATTCCCCTGATCAGATCTGACAAATTCCCTTGAGAAGATGAGGTAGATGGGATCTTACGTGCGATAATTAATTGCCAGCTGAGCAAACCGGTGAAGGGATGGATATAGTCTCAGAGTATGACTTTGAAAAACCAAACTAAACATTGTCTCAATGAAAAGACCTACAACTGAGTTAGTTTCAGATATATTTGGACTTTCATGTGGATTTGTGTGACCGTTTCTTGAAAGTGTGAATTATAATAATAATATGGTGGCTGCTAATTTTTGTCCTACTTCACACATGTACAAGTGTGTTTTATATGCATGTGTTAGTTGGAAATGTGTTTTCTTTCATATCCCAACTCCCCCTGAGACACCCTCGGAGAGTGGGGCCAGGGTCAGCCATTATCAAGAGCAACCCTTGAGCAATTAGGGTTAAGTGCCTTACTCAAGGGCACGTTGACAGATATTTCACCTTGTCGGCTTGGAGATTAAAACTAGCAACCTTTCAGTTACTGGCCCAAAGCTCTAACTGCTTGGCTACCTGCTGCCCTTGAGGCCCCGCGAATCATTGCCAGGTCTAAAAGATCAATACGTATGTGTGTGTCAGACCTATGTGACAGGTCAATTTGTTCCTCAGTTGATGTGTGACATTTTTCATCACTGTGTGTTGAATATCCAGGAATGCGATATATGTCTCTTTGAAATAAAAAGGACACTCTGGGTGTTTTTTTTCCCAATTACGTTTGATTTGTAATATAAACAGTAAGATATAACAGTGGAAAATCCTGTCATAACCTTGTTCAAAGGGATAATCGCATTTTCAAGTGGAGGAGAGCTTTCATGGTCCAAGTTAGGACAACAATGCATTCAAGTCTCAATTTAGGTGAACATTGTAAAATATCTTTATTACGCTTGGTGTAAAATAAGCTTGGTGTAAAACCCATGTTTTCGGTAGCCAGATTCAAAGACAGAAAGACTTGGGTTGAATCAGGGCAGCCATGGGCAGGCTGTAATTAGAAAACATCATTAAACACACCAGGACATGTGGTTTTGTAGGACTTACTCAGGGATTGCAAGTCACATGCCATTATTTAGAAATGGTAAATTAAGTTATATGCTATGTTGTGTTGTAAAGATGAGTTATTTGTGTTTCTTTCACGTGACAATTAATCTACCATTATCATTCATCTAGAGTCCAGATCCACAGACTAAGGAACCTTCAGCATAGAGCATTATTTTTTCAATTTGACTCAAGAAATATGTCTCAGTCAGTACATCCACGTCAGTGATTCGACCACAATGCACAACAACGTCCCTCTCATCAGTCATGTCCAAGCTCTTTCTTAGCTCCCATTCCTCTGCGTTTCAGAGCTACTGTAGTTTTCCCGTAACACAAAGATTCTGTTTTTAGCGGGCTGCAGCCTTGGTTTCCTGTTGGCATCGACTGACTGAGAGTGTGTGGGGGTATAAGCGCTGTGTATACCAGGCAGAGATAGGCACAGTGGGCAGCTGGGTACACGCCACCGAAGCCAGCAATGTTAAATATGTCTATCCTGACTCAAAATGAAAAGCCCAGGGGTGAGGCGGGGACAGCGTCCTTATGTAGCGTCCTCCACCACCCCTCCCATCTGCCTGCTAGACGCCAGCAGAGAGGCGTGCAAGCTAACGTCTCGACAGTCTAGAGCTGGAGCCAAACACACAAATCATGCACAGACTACTGGAGTGTGGAAAGGACTATTGGTCTGCATGACCTTCATATGAACATCTGCTCTGTGCATCACATTATGGTGTTACTACATGATCTGTGTGTTCTCCAGATCACTGTTATACTACCCTTCCCATTCTTTTATTTTTTTGTTTTTCACATATTTTATCAGGGAGTCCCATTGAGAATAAGGTCTCTTTTACAAGGGAGCCCTGCGTATACACAATTGACAAATACAGCGTAATACAAATATACAAGATTGGAAAACACACTCAAGAAAAACAACCACATACCTCAGCAAAGAGGGCCCCAATCAACAATTTCAACTGCCTGAGAGGCACCAGTACATCTAGTGGTAGATTGTTCCATACATGGGGTGCAAAGACTAAACACAGATTTACCTAACTCTGAGGAGACCAAAGGGATTTCTAGAGTTAGCGATCCCTGAGACTGGGTATGGTAACTTGTTATTGATGATGTTAGGTACAGCAGAAGTTTTTGTTAGAGAGCTTTATCAATAAAAAGAGAGCAATGAATCGGCCTACGTGACATCAAAGAGGGCCAGCCTACTTTCTGGTAAAGAACGCAGGGATGCATACTGAACCTATTTCTCGTAATAAAGCATGATAAACTGCATCTAACAGCTTTAATATAGTGGCAGCTGGATTCATATAGATAATGTTGTCATCGTCTAGAACTGGTAGGAACATCGACTGAATAATCTGCTTTCTGCTATTTAGTGAGAGGCAGGACCTATTTCTACAGAAGAAGACCCTTTTTATTCTTAACTTCTTAACTAACTCATCAATATGCTTTTAAAGAGATAGATTTTCATCTATCTGTAAGGTGCGACGCTAGAGATGAGAAGCAGGTACGGGGAGTTGAACATTTAATGCGGAAATGACATGTAACAGGACAGGAACAAATTAAATAAAATAAAATTTTATTAGTCACATGCGCCTAATACAACTGGTGTAGTGACAGTGAAATGCTTACTCTCGAGCCCCTAACTAACAGTGCAGTTTCAAAAAATACGGATAAGAATAAGAGAAAAGTATCAAGTAATTAAAGAGCAGCAGTTAAAAATAACAATATAAACAGGGGGGTGCCGTTACAGAGTCAATGTGCGGGGGCACCGGTTAGTTGAGGTAGATTGTACATGTAGGTAGAGTTAATTAAAGTGACTATGCATAGATGACAACAGACAGTGGAAAGTGTGTGTGTGTGGGGAGGGGGGGTGGGAATGCAAATAGTCTGGGTAGCCCTTTGACTAGATGTTCAGCAGTCTTATGCCTTGCGGGTTGAAGCTGTTTAGAAGCCACTTGGACCTGACTTGGTGCTCCGGTACCGCTTGCCGTGTGGTAGCAGAGAGAACAGTCTGACTAGGGTGGCTGGAGTCTGTTACAATTTTCAGGGCCTTCCTCTGACACTGCCTGATATAGAGGTCCTGGATGGCATGAAGCTTGGCCCCAGTGATGTACTGGGACGTTCGCACTACCCTCTGTAGTGCCTTGCGGTCGGAGGCCGAGCAGCTGCCATACCAGGCAGTGATGCAACCAGTCAGGTGTTGAATGGTGTTGAACGCTGAACTGGATGCTCTCGGTGGTGCAGCTGTGGAACCTTTTTTAGGATCTGAGGACCCATGCCAAATCTTTTCAGTCTCCTGACGGGGAATAGGTTTTGTCATGCCCGCTTCACGACTGTCTGGGTGTGCTTGGACCATGTTAGTTTGTTGGTGATGTGGACATCAAGGAACTTGAAGCTCTTAACCTGCTCCACTGCAGCTCCGTCGATGAGAACAGGGGCGTGCTTGGTCCTCTTTTTCCTGTAGTCCACAATCATCTCCTTTGTCTTGATCACGTTGAGGGAGAGGTTGTTGTCCGTGCACCACACGGTCAGGTCTCTGACCTCCTCCCGATAGGCTGTCTCATCGTTGTTGTCGGTGATCAGGCCTACCACTGTTGTGTCATCGGCAAATTGAATGATGGTGTTGGAGTTGTGCCTGGCCGTGCAGTCATGAGTGAACAGGGAGTACAGGAGGGGGCTGAGCACGCCTCTCTGAGGGGCCCGTGTGTTGAGGGTCAGCGTGACGGATGTGTGTTACCTACCCTTACCACCTGAGGGCGACCCATCAGGAAGACCAGGACCCAGTTGCAGAGGGAGGTGTTTAGTCCCAGGGTCCATAGCTTATTGATGAGCTTTAAGGGCATTATGGTGTTGAACACTGAGCTGTAGTCAATGAACAGCATTCTCACATAGGTGTTCCTTTTGTCCAGGTGGGAAAGGGCAGTGTGGAGTGCAATGGAGACTGCATCATCTGTAGATCTGTTGGGGCGGTATGCAAATTGGAGTGGGTCTAGGGTCTCTGGGATGATGGTGTTGATGTGAGCCAATGACAGATGTGGTGTACTCCTGCCATTGGAGGAATCCCGGAACATATTCCTGTCTGTGCTGGAAAAACAGTCCTGTAGCTTAGCATCTGCTTTATCTGACCACTTTTTTATTGATCTAGTCACTGGTGCTTCTTTGATTTTTGCTTGTCAGCAGGAATCAGTAGGGTGGAATTATGGTCAGATTTGCCAAATGGAGGGCGAGGGAGAGATTTGTATGCATCTCTGTGTGTGGAGTAAAGGTGGTCCAGAGTTCTTTTCCCTCTGGTTGCACATTTAACATGCTGATAGAAATTTGGTCAAACTGATTTAAGCGTCAGTGCACGGGTATACAAAGACATACAAGCATTAATGCAGCAGTGGGGAACTGACAAATATAGGGGAGGTAATTAACAGGTTATTGAGTCCAGGTGAGTCCAATAATCACTGATGCGCGTCACGGAGGGAAGGCAGATGTGCGTAATGAAGGTGGCAGGAGTGCATGATGCCGGGGAGCCTGGCGCCTTAGAGCGGTAGCAGGTGTGACACTATCCAGATGCATAGATATTTATAAGCGAGGATACGGTCAATGCCGGCACCATCCAAAGTACAAATCATCAGATACATTTTTAAGTGTTCTGGAGAGTAACATACACTTGGGTTTATCTGCATTTCAGCACATATTTCAGTTCAAATTTTTTTTTTGTAAAGCAGTGAATGCAGACTGAAGCTCAGAAAGAACCTGGTCAACCGTGAGTGTAATAGCATACACAACTGTCATCGGCAAGTTACCATTTTTTATGTTGCTCATCAATCATATTATATAGGCATAGACCTTTTTTCGAAAATGTACAGTTTACAAATAACCTTACCCAGCCTAGACCCTCAAAGAGGAATATCTCCAGGGGAAAGACTAGAAGGATAAAAATACCTGTTTTAGGCCAGTCACCTGTAGTCATGACTAAACACTTACTAATGTTGACGATGTTGATTTCTAATTGTATTTTTGTTACTAAATGCAGAATTTCATACTCAAGAGCCATTCAAGGAGTTATCCCGTCTATGATAACTCTCCTTGCCCCATTGGCCGATGGACATAATCAGATTGGTGGCATCAGTCGTACATTCAGTAATGATGTCGGTAGTCTATGCAAACACAATGACCTTTTCTCATTTGGAGAAAAGTCTGTCCTCTGTCCTCTCAATGACCCGGAAACCGATAACTAGTCGAATAGTCGAGGAGAGTGTCACTTTGTTAATAGGCAAATGGAAGTGTGTCCTCCTCTCTTCGACAGCCACCTTTCATTGAGGATAGTCATGTGTATCCTACCTGAGTCCTTCACGGAAGAGTCTTTATATCTGTTACATCCACTTTGAAGCACTTGTTGTTTTCTCAAGGGAGAAAAGCATGCACATGTTTAAAATGATATCGTACTTATCCTTTTATATTTACAAAACTAAAATATAAATGCAACAT
Organism: Oncorhynchus keta; assembly: GCF_023373465.1. NCBI lineage: Eukaryota > Metazoa > Chordata > Actinopteri > Salmoniformes > Salmonidae > Oncorhynchus > Oncorhynchus keta. The sequence continues at coordinate 35,590,517 of NC_068446.1, read as the reverse complement.
GTGACATATAAGGAAATCAGTCAATTGAAATGAATTCATTGGACCCTAATCTATGGATTTCACATGACTGGGTGGCCTGGGAGGACATAGGCCCACCCATTTGGGAGCCAGGCCCAGATAGTTTCCCCCCACAAAATAGCTTTATTACAGATAGAACAACTCCTAAGTTTCATCAGCTGTCCGGGTGGATGGTCTCAGACAATCCTGCAGGTGAAGAAACCAGATTTGGGGGTCCTGGGCTGGCCTGGTTACACATGGTCTGTGATTGTGAGGCTGGTTGGACGTACTGCCAAATTCTCTAAAACGACATTGGAGGTGGCTTATGGTAGAGAAATTAACATTAATTTCTCTGGCAACAGCTCTGGTGGACATTCCTGCAGTCAGCATGCCAATTGCATGCTCCCTCAACTTGAGACATCTGTGGTATTGTGTTGTGTGACAAAACTGCACATGTTAAAATGGCCTTTTATTGTCCCCAGCACAAGGTGCACCTGTGTAATGATCATGCTGTTTTATCAGCTTCTTGATATGCCACACCTGTCCAAGTTGATGGATTATCTTGGCAAAGGAGAAATGTTCACTAACAGGGATGTAAACAAATTTGTGCACCACATTTGAGAGAAATAAGCTTTTTGTGTATATGGAACATTTCAGCTCATGAAACATGGGACCAACACTTTACATGTTGCATGTATATTTTTGTTCAGTATATAAACTGTCTTGCAGAACTCACAACATTTGTTTTGATTACTTTACACATTTATTTGGGGATTCCACCCCTGTAAACGTCCCTTTCCTGGTTACGAGCGAGTGGAAAGGTGAGTCTCGTTTCATAGCAGAGCATTTTCGTCCACACTCCTTGCCGCCTCTCCTTGATTACCTTTTTTAAAAGGAGCCGAAAGAGGACGGAGTGAAGACACAGGAGTTGAGCAAATCAAGTTGAGAAAAAGACAATATCAGAGAGAGCACAATGGCTTGAGTTTCTCTAATATGGTCCCATAGCTCATGCCATTATTCCAACATGCACCCAATTCAACCAATGTCAACATGGGGACTGTGCTGGTGATGCAGTCATTATTCCAACATAAACCCAATTCAACCAATGTCAACATGGGGACTGTGCTGGTGATGCAGTCATTATTCCAACATAAACCCAATTCAACCAATGTCAACATGGGGACTGTGCTGGTGATGCAGTCATTATTCCAACATAAACCCAATTCAACCAATGTCAACATGGGGACTGTGCTGGTGATGCAGTCATTATTCCAACATAAACCCAATTCAACCAATGTCAACATGGGGACTGTGCTGGTGATGCAGTCATTATTCCAACATAAACCCAATTCAACCAATGTCAACATGGGGACTGTGCTGGTGATGCAGCCATTATTCCAACATAAACCCAATTCAACCAATGTCAACATGGGGACTGTGCTGGTGATGCAGTCATTATTCCAACATAAACCCAATTCAACCAATGTCAACATGGGGACTGTGCTGGTGATGCAGTCATTATTCCAACATAAACCCAATTCAACCAATGTCAACATGGGGACTGTGCTGGTGATGCAGTCATTATTCCAACATAAACCCAATTCAACCAATGTCAACATGGGGACTGTGCTGGTGATGCAGTCATTATTCCAACATAAACCCAATTCAACCAATGTCAACATGGGGACTGTGCTGGTGATGCAGTCATTATTCCAACATAAACCCAATTCAACCAATGTCAACATGGGGACTGTGCTGGTGATGCGGGCATGATTCCAACATAAACACAATCCAACCAATGTCAACATGGAGATTGTGTTGGTTATGCAGTCAGCCATCTGAGGTTATCCTGGCCCCAGGGCATGTTACCACCCCACTGTGTATGTCCACTACACTCCACAGATGGGACCCTGTTTCACCCGCCTCGAGACACAGCTCATCTCGCTCCCACAGCCGCCTCTGCAAAACATGCAAACACCCCTGCTAAATCAGAGTGACATCAGTAGATTCGCACCATAGCAGTACTTGTCAAACGTTATAGGCGAAGTCTTAAATAAGCTGCTCTCAGCTGTAACTTATTGCAACATAAGAAATGAATTAGGTTGAAATCTCTTTAGAGTGAGTTTTGAGGCTGTGTGGGGGACCTTAGATAGAATATTTTTAGCATCCAAAGCATCTCATGGAATGGAACATGTAAATACATGTAGTGAAAAGTTTGTAATGAACCAGAAAATAAGTTTGTGTCTTTTATTGATTTACCTACAGTAGCGTTGAGCACAAACGGGCTAACAAGCACATTTACACATTTGGAAGATACACTGTATCTAAAAATACACTTTCTGATGTAAAGTTTCTCTCTTCTTCCCTTGGGGGCATGCATGTTTAAGAGAGCCATGATCAATGCTTTCTCATGTGTTAATAATGTTGGTGTGGCCATACTCAAAAATAGTTTTGACATTTTATTTTCCAATGTGTACTTGAAACAACACTGAAAACCTTTTTGCTTCCGGTAGATGCCAGGAGATGTGATAAAAAAGTGACAGATGGACATTTCACCGGCAACTCTGGTCCCTTTAGTTACATCACACAATGCTAATTATATTCGCTAGAAAGCTATAATTACTTCCCATTGAAAGGCACTTTTAATACAATTTGACAGTCTTTATTGTTTTTATTGTGTGGCCCTGTGAGCAATGTAGTCCAAGGAAACAAACGATGTGAGAATCCTTCAGTCACTCAAATCACTTGAAGATCAAGGCCGTTCTGCTGAAGAGAAAAAAACTGTAGGGAAAACATGCAGTCAAGAGAGATTAGTGTTAGAGGGTGTGACGTCATTTCAGCCATTTATGGATGCAATAGTCACCTAACACAAAATAGTATTGGCCTCGCTCTCATTCATATAACTTACTGTCCAAGATGCATTTTTTATATTTCTGAAACTCTTAGTCCGGTGCTAATGCCACATTGGTCATGTTTTATGATTACCATTCTTTGTCCATTTGCAGTAAGTCCCTATCCCAACCTGTACTTCTAAAGCACTGATGGTGCTTGCATTAGGCTACCAGCTCAGAGAGGTATTGTAATGATTAGCGACGACTGCCCAGGAAGTAGCTGTGACAGGATGAATGCTGACAGGCTAACAGGAGGAAGGAAATGTGTGTTGGAAGGTCAGGGGACATGGTCATGTGACAGAAGAAGGTATTTATGAACAGACATACAGCATCTGTGGACCTTTTTGGCTATAATAATAGTTTATTGATTTGAATATTAGCCAATATTTTGACGAGCTTTCCAACAAGTGAACCAATGTCCTCAGTTCTCACCACCTCTTCAGAAAACATGATCCATCCTATTCTTCTTTTGAAGTCGTTTTGCTATACAGTAGGTGGGAGGAACAGAGCGCGTGTCATGATGTTACAACTTTGCCGTTGCCCAAACAAGGTATGGTTTACTTCAGAAATGGAGTGTATGTCCTTCATGATATAGTAGGATGTGGAGGTGTCTGAGGGTATGTTTAAGGGGGTTATGTGGGTTTCCATCCAGCAACCATATCCGGCTCAAGTCCAGCAGCAGCAAACGTCAAAAATAAACCTCCTCAAGAGCGGCTCAAAACAGGAAAATGGAGACCGGGTTTTGTTGTTCTGGACATGTGTCTCTATCCCATCAGGTATTGCTGAGATTGAGGGGTCAGTCTCATAACAGGAAGTGTAGGGGGAAGTTGACCGTATTGTCAGAGAGGACGGTTATGTTAGTTCACTGGGTTCAGTTCAACCCCTTTTTCCAGAACAATGACTGTTAGAGCTGTCTGTTGTATCCAACTGTTTATGGCTGGATAACACCAGATAAAAACATACAATTGAAAACATTAAACTTCATTCAAAACACTCAGTGTGTTTTGTCTGTGTTGGGAATGTGTTATGTCTAGCTATTAACTGTCGTTTGGGGTCAACAAGTCGATGAAGGTTTACGTTTTCTGTCTGTGTTTATATGAGAGAGAAGGGAAGCCAGAGAGTTGTGTGTTATCGGTCCAACCGCCCACTGTAAGCTAGAGGAAGAATGAGGTCATTCTAAAAAAAGCGTTGCTCTGTGACACAGGCACTGGGTCATGCTAGCCTAGCAGTGATATCATGGTACCTGTGGTGCCTTTTACCCTGGGCACCTTATCCTGATCCCACCCTGACAACAGAGGAACTCAGAATGGTACAGCCTTGATCAACAGCCATGATGCCACATTTACAGCAAATATCATAGAAATGAATGTTGCCATGCACCAAATAGCACATAAGTATTGTCCATGTATTTCTGCATACTTCTACACAGTCCATTCCTTTCTTGATGTAAAAAAATGAAATCCTGGACGTACAGTAATTTAATCAAGCCTGCACTGTGGAACTGCTCTGAAACGGATATCCTTCAATACATCCTAAAGGATAATGAAGTCCTATCTTACTCTTGACCTCTGAGGCGGAATGTCACCTCCAGGTCGACTTGGAGAAAATGGGTCAACACTTGTTTTGTGTGATACCTCTGACACCGGATTATGGCCTTTCCTAAAACATGTGACCTCAATTGCCCCATATAGAAACATACCATTGTTGAGAGACGTCTTTAAGCAATTTTAATGGTCCTCTGTAGCTCAGTTGGTAGAGCATGGTGCTTGCACTGCCTGGGTTGTGGATTTGAATCCTGGGGATACCCATATGTGAAATATATGCAGGCAGATATCCTTCAATTATAAGTCGCTTTGGATAAAAGTGTCAGCTAAATGGCGTATATTATTTTTTACAGCTTTAGTTATTGCTAGTCTATCAATGTCGTAGCGATGGTACATAAAGGATCATTTTTTATAACAATGGGAAGATAGGCGATCGTGTAGCCTCCTATCAACAACACAAAGAGAACAGCAACACCTGCTTTTCCTTGATTATCAAGTGTTTGAAAGAAAAATAAGAATGAATTTAATGGTAAGATTTTAACATGGTTTTCTCCATATTTCTATGGAGTACCATCTCTCTGGGGATTACAGTCTTGGGAGGTAGCTACGGTAATGAAAGAGCTTCCCAGTTCCCTCCCCACCTCTAATCAATTTTTAACGGGGCGATTAATGGGAATACGTCAATGAGTCTGTGGGGTATTTTATGTCTGAATCTCTTGGAACGCTTGATCTTGAGAGGAAAACATAATTTAAGGACATCTATCAAAACTGATATGGAACCTCTGTTTTCTTTGTTTCAGCTCAGAACGTATGCTGTCTCTAAATCTGGAAGCAATACCACGTCTATTGAGTATCAAAAGAGGACATTTTCCCTTTAGTATGGAGCAATAACTTGATGTACAACTTTCCATCAGATCTCTCAGGTCCATCAGATGGCAATTATCCGACTCCCCTTTGGCCAAGCAACTAATCCGAAATGGAAATTGAATGGATAAGGGCACTGTCCCGCATGAAGTTCAGTTCCCTATTCTCTCAACACTGGTAAAGGTCAAAGCCTAATGTGGGTTGTGTTGCTTAAAAACATCTATATTGGGAAACCAGCCAGCCAAAGATTTGTACTGAATGTGGCCCATAAAAAGACACATTAGCAAACGATTCAGTCCCTTGCAGTCGACTGAAGTGCAAATCACTGAGTCCCCATTGTGTCTGATGAATGATGTCTATTAGCCTCGTAAAAGCACTAGTATAAATATTGCTTCAGTTATCCTATCTCCTGCTTCAGTTATCCTATCTCCTGCTTCAGTTATCCCATCTCCTGCTTTAGTTATCCCATCTCCTGCTTCAGTTATACTATCTCCTGCTTCAGTTATCCCATCTCCTGCTTCAGTTATACTATCTCCTGCTTCAGTTATCCCATCTCCTGCTTTAGTTATCCTATATCTTGCTTCAGTTATCCTATCTCCTGCTTCAGTTATACTATCTCCTGCTTCAGTTATCCCATCTCCTGCTTCAGTTATACTATCTCCTGCTTCAGTTATCCCATCTCCTGCTTCAGTTATCCTATCTCCTGCTTTAGTTATCCCATCTCCTGCTTCAGTTATCCTATCTCCTGCTTTAGTTATCCCATCTCCTGCTTCAGTTATACTATCTCCTGCTTCAGTTATCCAATCTCCTGCTTCAGTTATACTATATCCTGCTTCAGTTATCCCATCTCCTGCTTCAGTTATCCTATCTCCTGCTTTAGTTATCCTATCTCCTGCTTTAGTTATCCCATCTCCTGCTTCAGTTATACTATCTCCTGCTTCAGTTATACTATCTCCTGCTTCAGTTATCCCATCTCCTGCTTTAGTTATACTATCTCCTGCTTCAGTTATCCCATCTCCTGCTTTAGTTATCCTATCTCTTGCTTCAGTTATCCTATCTCCTGCTTCAGTTATACTATCTCCTGCTTCAGTTATCCCATCTCCTGCTTCAGTTATACTATCTCCTGCTTCAGTTATCCTATCTCCTGCTTCAGTTATACCATCTCCTGCTTTAGTTATCCTATCTCTTGCTTCAGTTATCGTATCTCCTGCTTCAGTTATCCTATCTCCTGCTTCAGTTATCCTATCTCCTTGACATCGATCATCTATATTTCTGTCATTGTACTGCTAATGAATAACCTGTTATAACCTGAATAACCAACACTTCATTTGCGTTCCTTTTTCATGCTTGGCCAAGTCAAGTGTGTAGATGTGGTGGTTATTGTATTCGTCCTCCTCCTCATCCTGTCATGAGTAAAAGCACTCTGAAATCAGAGGAGACATTTTAATAATCTCCCACAAGGCATGTAATGAGGTTGGGTCCCTGTGCACCACATGTCATATCCAGGGCTTTTTAATAGATAGGCATTTTGTGAGGCGTCAGATGGAGGAGTGGGAGGATGGGAAAAAGTTGTGGCAAATTGCCCCATTAGAAGCCATTCAAGGAGAAGAGTGTTTAAGGTGGTGGTGCCATGGGACTGCCTACTGCCTGTTACAGTGTGTGTGTGTGTGTGTGTGTGTGTGTGTGTGTGTGTGTGTGTGTGTGTGTGTGTGTGTGTGTGTGTGTGTGTGTGTGTGTGTGTGTGTGTGTGTGTGTGTGTGTGTGTGTGTGTGTGTGTGTGTGTGTGTGTGTGTGTTAGTGCATGTATGCATGCTTGTATGAGTGAGATAGACATTCAGAGACTTGTCCCGAAGCCACTCCTGCATTGTCTTGGCTGTGTGCTTAGGGTTATTGTCCTATTGGAAGGTGAACCTTCGCCTCAGTCTCAGGTCCTGAGCACTCGAGCAGGTTTTCATCAAGGATCTATCTGTACTTTGCTCTGACTAGTTTCCCAGTCCCTGCTGCTGAAAAACATCCCCACAGCACGATGCTGCTACCACCATGCTTCAGGATGGTGCCAGGTACCCTCAAGACATGACACTTGGCATTCATGCCAAAGAGTTCAATATTGGTTTCATCAGACCAGAGAGTATTGTTTCTCATGGTCTGAGAATCTTTAGGTGCCTTTTGGCAAACTCCAGGCAGGTTGTCATGTGCCTTTTACTGCGGAGTGGCTTCCATCTGGCCACTCTACCATAAAGGCCTGACTACCATAAAGGCCTGACTGGTGGAGTGCTGCAGAGATGGTTGTCCTTCTGGAAGGTTCTTCCATCTCCAAAAAGGAACTCTGGAGCTCTGTCAGAGTGGCCATCGGGTTCTTGGTCACCTCCCTGACCAAGGCCCTTCTCCCCCGGTTGCTCAGTTTGGCCGGGCGGCCAGCTTTCTACCTGCCGAGAGGCCAGCTCCTTGATGAAAACCTGCCCTCAGCCAGTGATGCTCCTACCAGAAAAAAATCACTAACTATAGGGTATTGTGTGTAGATTGATGAGGATTTTAATTTTATTTAATCCATTTTAGAATAAGGCTGTAATGTAACAAAATGTGGAAAAAGTTCAACGGTCTGAATACTTTATGAATGCACTGTATGCTAAAATGATTGGCTCCCGTATTAAAGATAAGCAGATAAGACTGTAAAATAAGTACTACAAATATGGAGCTGTATTATATTCTCAAAACATTTGGGAAATTATCTATTTTTATACTAATATAATTTCTCAGAGAAAGAGATTTTGTTTAACATGTCATATTTATTTTTCTTTCGATGTAAAAACCCAACACTGGTGTGTCACGCAAAGAGCTCTATGTTCATGTCAACCAACAAATGTGATCTGGAGTTGACAAAATGGCAATGACACTTGGATTAGAACTGGTGCTATGGTCAGATGACTTGATAATGCACACCAGTGGTGGGTTTTGCATCGAAAGAAAAATTAATATATATATATATTTTTTTACCTTTATTTTACTTGGCAAGTTAAGAACACATTCTTATTTTCAATGACAGCCTAGGAACAGTGGGTTAACTGCCTATTCAGGGGCAGAACAACAGATTTGTACCTTGTCAGCTCAGGGATTTGAACTTGCAACCTTTCAGTTACTAGTCCAATGCTCTAACCACTAGGCTACCCTGCCACCCCGAAATGCAGAAAGGAATCTCATAGCTACTGCAAAATATAGTGGTGGATCTTTGATGTTATGGGGCTAGTTTGCTTCCACTGGTCCTGGGGCCCTTGTTAAAGTCAACAGCATCATGAACTTTACCCAGTAATGGGACATTTTATCCAAAAACCTGGTTGCCTCTGCCAGGATGCTGAAACTTATCCGCAAGTGGATCTTCCAGCAAGACTTTAACGCCAAGCACACATCAAAATTCACAAAGAAATTATTAATTTACCACAAAATCTACTTTTTTGTAATTGCTGTCTCAGTCTCTGACCTTGAACCCCATTTAAAACCTATGGTTTGAATGAAGAGGCCAGTCCATAAGCACAGATGGAGAATATCAAGGATCTGGAAAGATTCTGTATGGAGGAATGGTCTAAAATCACTCCCATTGTGTTCTTAAAAGATTTTTAAGAGTCAGATCCATTATCATCCCAAGGTGAGGTATTGAAAGGTATTGAAAACAGGGGTGCCAATCATTTGGACCTATATCTTTTTTTAGAAGAAAAAAATCTCTGATCTTCTGATGTCCTTCTGAAGAAGTTAAACAAAATCTTTATCTGGGCAATTATATTAGTATAAAACAATATTATAAATAAAAAATATCAAGGGTGTCAATAATTTTGGACATGACTGCATAACTGCATAACTGCATAACATCATCGTGTACAATAAATAGTTTTGAGACCTGATCATTAGGCAGCATTTTTGTTAGAAGGGAGAGGATGAAAAATAAATATATATTTGATCTGAGGTGGGTCAGCACAGCTGTAATGTGTATCCAGCTTTTGTCGAAGAGAGTAGGGAGTAGTCGACCCTTACCTCTGGTCCGCGGTTAGGATTGGGGCCGGGTCAACTGATCTACTATCTGTGGTTAGGAGCAGAGCTATATACAGTATTTAGAGAGTTGGGCCAATGCGGATTTCTGCGTTATGATACATTTACATAACACTTCAACATTCTATGGCAGCCATGTTAGTCCCCATTAACATTACATGGGGAATATTTAAACAATGCTGTGTAACTGAATGTGTAGAATTAGAACAATATACCTGTATACGGTTCTGGTTAGGGATAGCTTCTCCCTCAAGTGGTAGGGACAGGCAGACTATTACTGCAGGTCCCTTAGCTTGAGTGGTAGTATTTTGACTGGTTGCCATAGTGACTTATGAGGCTTTAAGTGAGGTGACCTGGCTTACGAAGCATCCCTTTTCCCTCTGTATGACCTAAGCATAACCATATTTGTTTTCATTTTACAGTAAGTGATCTGTCTCTCCATGTCTGTCTGGCTTCCCAGCTGTAAAAGTCGGCCGCTGCGGCAGGCACTGTGACAGTGACAGAGTGATTCGAACCCCTTCACCCGTCTGTGCCGCAGCCAGTCATTGATCTGTTTTCTGGGGAGAGGCATATAAATCTGTCTATTTGCACCAGGAAGGAGATATACGCCCTGCCTCCTTGCATACGCAGCGTCAGAAGTCTTATATCAAGGAAGGCTCCAACTTCCACAGGATAAAAGAGAATGAGCCAGTCTTTGTGTAGTAGGGTAAAGAGAATGAGACAGTCTTTGTGTAGTAGGGTAAAGAGAATGAGACAGTCTTTGTGTAGTAGGGTAAAGAGAAAGAGCCAGTCTTTGTGTAGTAGGGTAAAGAGAAAGAGCCAGTCTTTGTGTAGTAGGGTAAAGAGAATGAGACAGTCTTTGTGTAGTAGGGTAAAGAGAATGAGACAGTCTTTGTGTAGTAGGGTAAAGAGAATGAGACAGTCTTTGTGTAGTAGGGTAAAGAGAATGAGACAGTCTTTGTGTAGTAGGGTAAAGAGAATGAGACAGTCTTTGTGTAGTAGGGTAAAGAGAAAGAACCAGTCTTTGTGTAGTAGGGTAAAGAGAATGAGACAGTCTTTGTGTAGTAGGGTAAAGAGAATGAGACAGTCTTTGTGTAGTAGGGTAAAGAGAATGAGACAGTCTTTGTGTAGTAGGGTAAAGAGAATGAGACAGTCTTTGTGTAGTAGGGTAAAGAGAATGAGAGAGTCTTTGGGTAGTAGGGTAAAGAGAATGAGACAGTCTTTGTGTAGTAGGGTAAAGAGAATGAGACAGTCTTTGTGTAGTAGGGTAAAGAGAATGAGACAGTCTTTGTGTAGTAGGGTAAAGAGAATGAGACAGTCTTTGTGTAGTAGGGTAAAGAGAATGAGACAGTCTTTGTGTAGTAGGGTAAAGAGAATGAGACAGTCTTTGTGTAGTAGGGTAAAGAGAATGAGACAGTCTTTGTGTAGTAGGGTAAAGAGAATGAGACAGTCTTTGTGTAGTAGGGTAAAGAGAATGAGACAGTCTTTGTGTAGTAGGACAGTCTTTGTGTAGTAGGGTAAAGAGAATGAGACAGTCTTTGTGTAGTAGGGTAAAGAGAAAGAACCAGTCTTTGTGTAGTAGGGTAAAGAGAATGAGACAGTCTTTGTGTAGTAGGGTAAAGAGAATGAGACAGTCTTTGTGTAGTAGGGTAAAGAGAATGAGACAGTCTTTGTGTAGTAGGGTAAAGAGAATGAACCAGTCTTTGTGTAGTAGGGTAAAGAGAATGAGACAGTCTTTGTGTAGTAGGGTAAAGAGAAAGAACCAGTCTTTGTGTAGTAGGGTAAAGAGAATGAGACAGTCTTTGTGTAGTAGGGTAAAGAGAATGAGACAGTCTTTGTGTAGTAGGGTAAAGAGAATGAGACAGTCTTTGTGTAGTAGGGTAATGTGCATTAAGTGTGCATCAAGGGAATATGTATGTAAGTGTGTGCATAACAGGGTTATTCTTATTCTGTTGTCTTTCTTTGAAAAATACTGTATATTAGGGATATTTGCAGTCTGATTATCACCCCGTTCTGGCAACAGATGCAAAGTTGATTAAATCAGGTGAAACTGGTGCGATCCGGATCTGAAAAGGCTAAGCTAATAAAGTGTCATCCCTGTCAAGCCAAACTGTGTCCCATTATTTTCAAGAAATGGTTGTTGTGTTTTTTTCAGGCTGAAGACAGTGGTCAGTGTTTCTCTCTAGTCTTTGTGTTAGGATGCAGCTGTGGCTCTGTTCGGACCACCCCAGCCTGCGACTAACTCACACCCCCCCCCCCATCACCACTCCCCCTTCCAACACATGCCCCCCTGGCCCCATCCCCTTATATGGGCCATCAGCAAACTCAAGCCGGAAACTCTGCTTTCTTCAGCAGAAAGAAGGCCTTTTGTCTGAGCAAACAGAGTGCCCCCTCACAATCAACCCAAACTCTCACAATCAGCTGGGGCAGCCAAGGAACTGCAGAAGGAGAGAGAGAGAGAGAGAGAGAGAGAGAGAGAGAGAGAGAGAGAGAGAGAGAGAGAGAGAGAGAGAGAGAGAGAGGCTATGGCACAGTTTTCAGAGATTTCCAGAAATGCCTCAGACGTTCCAGCCACAACCTAACAAAGACTCCACTGAGGTACCACCTCTATGACCTCACCCCCTCCCCGTTTGGGAGAAGCAGAGCCCCTTTTTCAAGCCGCCGTTTTCACACGGTGTGTTTTCTTAAAAGAGCAAATCTCCTCAGACGCAGCCAGGCGCAAAGCCACCACCGCGGAGCCAAGATGTCTAGCAAGCGCCTCCAAAGGAACAAGAAGCGATTCTCGCTCGACAGGTCCTGGCGGGCGCCGAAATGAGACCCTCATTCATCAAGAGATTCCCTCAGTCTTGAGTCGCCCCTTCCACACAAGGACGTGTGTTGTTCACAATCGCCCCATGTCAACAATGTACAAAGTGTTCATTTTCAGCTGGGCCCTAAATGGTCCTCTTCTTTAAAAGAAAAGGGTGTAATTATTATAATTATAGGGTCTCCGTGAGGTAATAGAATGTTGGGCCTGATTAAACAAATGTAGCAATAAAACAGCACTGGGGCCTTTTTGTTTGGTCTGTCTCATCCCTGGCCATGTTGTGCTCATAGAGCAGCTTTTGAAAGGGGATAGTTTTTTGGAGCTCTATGGCCGACACACTGTTGAAGTACTCTCATTACTCCCTTAGGAGGTTGGGCTCCTGCAAGAGTCCAACCCAGCAACCTAGGCCATGCAGGTCATCCTTGCCTTCAACTGGCCAACTAATGAAAGCACACTTAATCGTAGAACGCAGGCCTAGACTTTTGAATGTGTCCTAAATCCTTGGATTGGGACTTACAGCTTGGCCTTTAGAATGCAGACTGCTTGTTCTTGTTCCTATAATGAAGGTTTTTATACTTCTAAAGTGTCTCAAAATCAGTGGGTATTTTTATATCTTATAGATTTAATACCAGCTTTGTCCCCGTGACAGTGGCAGTATGTAACTTAATACACAGTTATACTATTCATAAAAATGTGGACATGTGTGTCTACTGTCTTCCCAGCAGACTGTTGTTGCTTCGGTTATCCATTGGATAACTGCAAACCATGTCAACTAGAAACGAACAACAGCATGTTCATAGTTTCCCATGTCCAACAGACAACCTAACCCTTGTGCTCAAGTGAATGTAGCTAAGTGAAGTTTAAGTGGTGGAAGTGTGCAGACACCCCCCCTTCCGCCCACACACGCACTTAACGTTAACACACGTCTTTCTCCAGGCTGCATCGCAACCTGTATCACGGCCTTGATTGGGAGTCCCGTAGGGCGGCCAGTCGTCCAGGTTTGGCCGGTGTAGGCCGTCACTGTAAATAAGAATTAACTGACTTGCCTAGTTAAATAAAGGTTAAATAAAAAAATTCAATTAAAAATTCTCAGTGTGTAGCTGACTTCTACTAACCGATGGTGGCCTTTGGCACACTTCCACCCCAATGTCAAAATAAGCTTGAGACGTCAGAAGCCTGATTTTTAGTGTCAACACACACATATACAAACACACACAGAAAGGAAAGATGTGAGCTCTGAATAAAAAGGGGTTCAAATGTAGTTAACATAGGTCAAATCATGGGTCAGAATCATACTAAAATGGTTTCACCCAAAGGTTCATTCGTCTAGCCGGTTTCTAAACTTTGGTTTGTGTCCTGTCCTAGTTCTTCCACCGTACGCCATTCAGCACGTTAGTATAGTGGATTAAAGAAGTGAGCAACAATCGCCCACTAATCCATTGAGCTTGCATAACTGTCGCACTGCTCTTTTTCTCCTCCCTACAATGGATTATGAACCAAACAACGCCGCCCTTCTTTCTCGTGAGCTGAGCAGTAGGAATGTCATCTTAACCTTAGTTTATGACAATAATTATAATTCAAAACAACACCGGGTGCCCAGGTAGGCTGTATGTCAAGAACAGGATCATGTTTTGAGACCCACTAATACAGAATGTTTATATAACAGGTAAGCTGTGGTGGTTTGAGAAGACTTCTTTAGTATCTGTGCAACAAAAATTGTAATTGGAAAATGTGGCTATGTTGTTGTCTGGCCCTGATTACACATTAGCTCAACGAGGTTCTTGTTACACGGCTTTTGTTATGCAAACTTAGAAAAAAACACAACAGTATCATTATCCCTACAATAGTATCCCTGCATGTTCTGAAATTGACAAGTTGTTTCAGATATGTGAGCACTTGTTGCAGTAAGAAAGAAATTATGTATTTATTTAACATGGTAAGTCAGTTAAGAACTAATTCTTATTTACAATGACGGCCTACCCCGGCCAAACCCAGGCCAGTTGTGTGCAGCCCTATCAGACTCCCAATCATGGCCGGTTGTGATACAGCCTGGAATCAAACCAGGGTCTGTAGTGACGCCTCTAGCACTGAGATGCAGTGCTTTAGAACGCGGTGCCACTCGGGCCACTTGGGTGAAAGAAAGAAAGAAAGAAAGGCAGGAAAGAACAAATGAACTAAATAAAACAAGGATACCAGCTCTCTCTCTCCTTATCCCACTCTCTTTTCCCTTATCTCCTTTTCTCTCAATTCCCACTCTGTCTGACTCCTTATCCCTCTCTGTCTGTCACCTTATCCCTCTCTTTCTCTCTGTCTCCTTATCCCTCTCTCCTCCTGTCTCCTTATCCCTCTCTGTTTGTCTCATCTCGTTCTCTCTGGCTCCTTATCCCTCTCTCTCTGTCTCCTTATCCCTCTCTCCTCCTGTCTCCTTATCCCTCTCTGTTTGTCTCATCTCATTCTCTCTGTCTCCTTATCCCTCTCTACTCATGTCTCCTTATCCCTCTCTGGCTCCTTATCCCTCTCCCTCTCTGTCTCATTATCCCTCTCTCTGTTTCCTTATCCCTCTCTCTCTGTTTCCTTATCCCTCTCTCTCTGTCTCCTTATCCCTCTCTCTCTGTCTTCGTATCCCTCTCTCTCTGTTTCCTTATCCCTCTCTCACCCTGTCTCCTTATCCCACTCTCTCTCTCTCTGTTTCCTTATCCCTCTCTCACCCTGTCTCCTTATCCTTCTCTCCTCCTGTCTCCTTCCCCCCTCTCTCTCTGGCTCCTTATCCCTCTCTCACCCTGTCTCCTTATCCTTCTCTTCTCCTGTCTCCTTATCCCCCTCTCGCTCTGGCTCCTTATCTCTCTCTCTCTGGCTCCTTATTCCTCTCTCTCTGGCTCCTTATCCCTCTCTCTCTGGCTCCTTATCCCTCTCTCTCTGTCTCCTTATCTCTCTCTCTGGCTCCTTATCCCTCTCTCTCTGGCTCCTTATCCCTCTCTCTCTGGCTCCTTATCCCTCTCTCTCTGGCTCCTTATCTCTTTCTCTCTGGCTCCTTATCTATTTCTCTCTGGCTCCTTATCCCTCTCTCTCTGGCTCCTTATCCCTCTCTCTCTGTCTCCTTATCTCTCTCTCTCTGGCTCCTTATCCCTCGCTCATTCTGTCTCCTTATCCCTCTCTCCATCTTTCTCCCACCTCTGCTCTGTTATGACACTAAATACAGTAGACTGCACTGACATACCTCTTTTCTCTGTCTCCCTGCTCCATCCTTCTCTCTCTCCCTCCCCCATCCTCTCTCTGTGGTAAGCCTGAGAGTGTATTTTGGTTACGAGGTGGAATATTATGAGTCTAAACGCTCTAGACGCTACTACGCTGAAATTCCTCATCTGTCTCTATTTCTGCTCTCTCTCCCTACTTTTTTCCCTCCCTCGCTCTCTTCCTCTCTCTGCAGTGTGTGTACAGTAGCTGTGCCCTGAATGCTGAGCTGGAGCCAGCATGTCCCCAGTTCACCTGTCTGCCGCGCTGCAGAAGCAGTATTAAAGATCCCCAACCTCCCCCGTGATGAGCGTCGACTGCAAGAGGGACACTAAATCATCATATTCTGTTATCATTGTATTGTATTTTATTATTTTATATGTGTATGTATGTGCACGAGTGTGTGTGTGTGGGGGGAGGGGGAGGGGGGTACTTTATATGAGTGGCTTCATTTTTGAGGAGTAGTAATACTACCGTAGTATACCAAATTGCATTAGGTCTGCATGTGTGTGACTTCTCGACTGTGATTGTGTTTGGTTCTGTATCCTCACTTGGGTATGTAAGATGAATGAAACAGGGAGATAAGACGTCTCTTTCTCTCAAAATCATATTCTCTCTTTCCCACATCATCTCTCTTTATCCCTGCCCTTCTCTCTATAGGAGAGAGTGGGGTAAGTTGAGCCAAAGGGGTAAATTGAGCCACTCTTGTTTCTATGAAACCATAAAATCAATAATTTTACCAAATATTTAGGAAGAGGTATTTGATGGAGTCTGTGAAGGAAGACACCACATGGAAAAAGTGATAAACAAGTTAGGTCCACGAATCTGATCTTCACCAAGTCAAATAATTTATTGTGTTAGAGGTTTCATGATGCTTGTATCCAAATGAAAGTACATACTTTTAAGATTGTATACATCTGTTGGTGTATCTATACACTTCAAAATTATGTCCTAAACCTTGCATGAAAGTGCATCCTTGTAGCTGTGTGGGCTAATATAGTCAAGATGTTTGCCTTGGGGTAAGATGAGCCTATGGTTGAGTGAATGGCAAGTTGAGCAAATCGAAGTGTTTTCTTCCCAGGTGTAATGCAAGGTGTTATCACTGGGATATGAAGTAACATCAGGGCCTGGCCTATGCTACAGCTGCAATATGTCACTTTTTGGGCGATCTAACCAAATGAACATAGAAATGTGTGTTGTCAATCTTTCATTCTCAATGAACGCAAGTCTAAGAATTGTTTAGATCTGTTCTATGAAGGCTATTTCTATGCTTCCCATTCTTAAGTTTTGCAACTTTTACTTTCTGTTTTGTACACCAATACATTTGGTTATGGAAAATATATTTCACAACGGTTTAGAAGTTACCAGGACTCTCTACACTATACTTGCTTGTTTTGTCACATAAACTGAAATTAGGTGAACAATTAGAATTTTAGCAACCCAGAAATGGGTCATGCAAAACAAACTCGCCCACTGGAACGGAACGTCTTCCCCAGACAGTGGTTAGTACTTACCCTTGCTTGGGAAATAGCTACGCCAGTGAAAATGGGCTTCAATAAAGTTATTCAACAATCTTGTAAAGATGGGCAGGATATGGATGAAATCCGACTGGCCTGAGATTGGTGTGTAGTTTGTAAGTAGCTACATTTTGTTTATAGCTAGCTAGCTACCTAGCTATTTGTCATTGTTTGGTAGGCTATGCCGCTATGATACCGTGATGTTACTAGCTAAATACATAGCTTCTCCTTAACATGTCATGTGAGAGGAAGATTTGCATAGCTAACGTTGTACTTGAAGACAGGTTCCATCCCTGCTAGCTAACGTTAGCTAGCTAGCTACAGTGCCTTCTGAAAGTTTTCACACCCCTTGACTTCCTGATTTTTGTTGTGTTACAGCCTGAATTTAAAATGTAGGACGGGGAGGCGAGTTGGGGGATGAGCGGTGGGAAGGGGTATAGTTGTGAAGACTCTCGACATCTGTCGTTATGTAACCAAGGAGGTGAATGCTGTTGAATTCTTAAATTAATTTTAAAAAGATGGTGCTAGTGTGGACTCTTGACAGCTTAGTATTAAACTCCCCTCTTAACCCTGTATCCTATGAGGAAAGCCCACACTGGTCCTCTTCTGTAAGAGGGTTTGGGCTTTAAAGGGGTGACAGCGACTGGAAATGTAGGCCTACATGGTGTTTTGGTAGCAGGTTTGGGAAAATGTTGTGAAACGTCGTTAACACTATCATGTTGTATATATATTATTATGTTGGGGGTGGGAGGGAGCATTCACTAAAAAACACACACTCTGATCTGATTGGATCTCATCTGGCACTCCCAGACAACCAATTTGACAGAGCTTGAATGATATTTTAAAGAATAATGGGAAAATGTTGCACAATCCAGGTGGGGAAAGCTTAGAGATTTACCCGGAAACACGCAGCTGTAAGCACTGCCAAAGGCGATTCTAATTTGTATTGACTCAGGGCGTTGAATACTTAAGTGTTTTATTTTTCATGATTTTTTAAAACAAATGTTAAATATTTTCTTCTACTTTGACGTATCAGAGTACTTTGTTTCGATCGTTGACAAACAATGATAATTTAAACCATGTTAATCCCGCTTTGTAACACAACAAAATGTAGGAAAAATCAAGGAGTGTAAATACTTTCTGAAGGCACTGTAGCTAGCTAGCTCATAATCATGCAACCCTGACGATATGTTTGATGCACGTTACCAGCTTTCTTTGAATAATGTTTTAACTCAAACTGGCTAGCTATTGTCCTTGTTTGTTGTGATTGAAGGGCAAAGACACACGCATGAAACACTTACATCAAACCACAACCCCAAGACAACTCTTGTTTGACTTCTGTCACGGCCGCTAGCCTTTCTTAATGAGCATTGATGAAAAACAATTCCAAATCAGGAAGTGCAGTTGACCTTTAAAATGTGATTGAAATGATTAAAAGACAAAAAAGCGATCTTGATTGTGTTGAATTATGTTTGGGATATAAAGATAGACATGGTTTTAAAAGTTAGTGGTAATTGTTAGTGGTAATTGCACCCACTGTCCCCGCATGAGGCGTTTTGATTTTGATAGGCCATCATTGTAAATAATAATTTTTTCTTAAAACCTCTTTGGGATAGGGGGCAGCATTTTCACTTTTGGATAAATAGTGTGCCCAATTTCAACTTCCTGCTACTCATGGCAAGAATATAAGATATGCATATTATTAGTAGATTTGGATAGAAAACACTCTGAAGTTTCTAAAACTGTTCGAATCATGTCTGTGAGTATAACATAACTTATGTAGCATGCAAAACCCCAAGGACTAACCATTCAGATTTTTCTTTTTTTTTAGGTCACTGTCTATTCAATGAGTTCTCATTGGAAAACAATATATCTAAGGCACTTGTTTGCATTTCCTACTACTTCCACTGGATGGCACCAGTCTTTGGAATTTGGTTGAGGTTATTCCTTTGTGCAATGAAGAAATACGGCCATCTTGGAACAGGGTAACGTTATGTGTACTGTTTGAGAGTTGCGCAAGACTTGAAAAGTAGCGTTAGTTTGTGATCCTCCTGTATTGAAAACAGATAGACCCATCTTCAATTTGATCGATTATTAACGTTTAAAAATACCTAAAGTTGTATTACAAAAGTCGTTTGAAATGTTTTGGCAAAGTTTACAGGTAACATTTTGGATATTCTGTAGTGACGTTGCGCAAATTAGAAGCTGTTTTTTTCTGGATCAAACGAGCCAAATAAATGGACATTTTGGATATATATCGACGGAATTAATCGAACAAAAGGACCATTTGTGATGTTTATGGGACATATTTGGAGTGCCAACAAAAGAAGCTCGTCAAAGGTAAGGCATGATTTATATTTTATTTCTGAGTTTTGTGTGGTGCCTGCAGGGTTGAAATATGCTATGCTCACTTTGTTTACTGTTGTGCTATCATCAGATAACAGCTTCTTATGCTTTCGCCGAAAAGCCTTTTTGAAATCTGACACGTTGGCTGGATTCACAATGAGCGTAGCTTTAATTTGGTATTTTACATGTGTGATTTAATGAAAGTTTGAATTATATAGCTTTTTAAATTTTTATTTGGCGCTCTGCATTTTCCCTGGCAATTGGCCAGGTGGGACATTTGCGTCCTCCTATCCCAGAGAGGTTATTAACTGACTTGCCTAGTTAAATAAATGTTAAATAAATAAAATATTTCATTAAGTACAGCCATTTGTTGATGGCTTAGCTTACCCTGTCCTGCATCTCAACTTACCCCATACCTGGGCTAAATTGTGCCAAGGGACCCGTTTTTTTTGTAAAACTGTAATGTTTTACATTAATTCATTTTTTTTCAGGGAAACACAACATCCTGAAATATATGAATATATCTTTGTTAGAAAGAATACTATATTGCCCCTGACCGAGTGATGCTGGATGTATACAAAATTCTACGCTTACCCCACTCTCCCTTACCTCTCTTATTCCATCTCCTTCTCAAATTGTCTCTCATTCTTCCGCTTTCTCTCACTCATTCCCTCCCCTTCTCCCTCTTCCCCTCGCTCATCCTCTCTCTCATCCCCCTCCCTTTCTGCCTCCCTCCATCCATGCCCTGCAAGCCTCAGTGGGGGCTCGCGGGCTGCAGAGGAAGCGCAGTGCGTGCTCATCTCGTAGCGAGGGGGGCGGAGAGAGCGAGAGAGAGAGAGAGAAAGAAGAGAGAGGGGGGATTCACAGAGCGCCACTGTGGCTCCGATGTGAGCTGCGTTCTTCAACACGACAACGAACCCCCTGACCCGAATACTCAGCGAGACACGCCCTCCACAGCCCTGACGCAGAGCCAGATAGGCCACCTGCTGGACAGGGATGGAAATGCAAATGTTTTCCTTTTTTTATTAACTGGTTTTTCTCCTGCATCTTTTACACCTCTTGTCAGGCCCTTCTCTTTTATCATTTGTGGTCTGTCAGAAAGTATGGTTGTTTTATGCAGTTAAATGTTGTAATTCTTGAATATGTATTTTATCTTGGTTTCTTTTTTGCAGAGGGTTCTGCCTGGTTCTGTTTCTGCCTGTGCCCAGCTCCTCCTTTTCTCCTCTCAGTCTGTTTCTCTCTCTCCTGATCTTTCTGTCCACGTCACCACCCTTGTCCGTCTGCACAGCTTAGCTTGTCTCTCTCTCTAACTCTCTTATTGTCTCACATTTTCTCTCTTTTTCCCTACATCTTGCTCCTGCCTTTCTCTCCTTCCTTCACAATAAATATTTTGTTTTTCCCTCCGTCATTCTATTTTCAAAAAAACTATATGGGAACTCAGAAACACACAATAAGAGCATGTCTGTCTCCTTCTCCCCACTCTCCTTACTCTGCCAGCCAGTCTACTCAGAGACCACAGTTAGCGAGATGCAGAGTGAAAGAACACAGAGGGCCCAGTGTGAGAAGTAACCGTTTCTCTAGTGCCTGAGAGTCAAGAACAATTTGCCGGAAAAAAAACAACAAGAGGCACTCGATTACTCAGCCTCCCCTCTAACGCTCACACACTGACTCATACACAAACACATTCAGACCTACCCATCCATCTCCGGGAAAGAAAAAGAATAACATTTTCCCTGCAGACAGACCTCCAGTGTATCCACGTGTACAATGAATGTCTATTCTCACAAGAGATTTTTGATTTGAAGTATGAGAGGGCTATGTAGATCCATATTCGAGCTGGTTTGACTACAGTGTGCCCATACGGGGGGTTGAGTGCTGGGAGGACAGGGGGAGGCGGATGGGGGACGGGGAGGCAGGTTGGGAAATGAGAGGTGGGAAGGGGTATGTGAAGACTCTCGACATCTCTCATTATGTCACTAAGTAGGTGCATGCTGTTGAATCTCAAGCTCGTTTTAAAAAGATGGTGCTATTGTGGACTCTTGACAGCTTAGTATTAAACTCCCCTCTTAACCCTGTATCCTATGAGGAAAGCCCACACTGGTCTTCTTCTGTAAGGGGGCTTGGGCTTTAAAGGGGTGACAGCGACTGGAAATGTAGGCCTACATGGTGTTTTGGCAGCAGGTTTGGGAAAATGTTGTGCAACGTCGTTAACACTATCATGTTGGGGGGGGGGGGCATTCACTAAAAACCTCACACTCTGATCTGATTGGATCTCGTCTAGCACTCCCTCCTCCAGAACTCATTTCAACACAAGGGGCACACTTTCATACGCAAACACACACACAGATATGCACCGGGGGTCGCCATAGCAACGGCCCACTCCTCTGTGACAATGCTCTACCGGAATTTCAGTTGGATCTGGAATCTTCCCACGCTGAGGGACGGGGCACACCTCCTGGCCAAACATGCTGTTGATGCATCCCATTTGAAGAAAAAGATTACCCGTTGTCATAGAGAGATCGTCTGATGAATGTGGTCTTTCATACCACCAGTGGGTTTGCATTACACTGGTTTCCTTGGATACACATTGCATCAGGCTACACACTAATATGGACTTCAAGTATCATGCATGTTCGATCGTCTCTTGTGAGCACTCATCTTGGTGTGTTTTTGGTTGAAAATGGCTGTAGATCTAGAGTCTTTAACAGGTAGAAATGCATTGACTGTCTTCCTTCTTCATTGTGTGAAGAAACAGACATGGGAAGAAAGTAGAGGTGGAAAGGAGACTGTATAAAATGCAGAGGATGTGTGTGTGTGCGTGCGTGCGTGTGCTCCCCCAACATGAACGTTTAACGAGGTTGTGTATCTGTGAGAAAAACCTTGCATCCCCACACCTTCTGAATCCCTTAATCCCCTTCTGAAACACATGCATACAACTAATCCACCCAGCCACCCATATGAAATCAAATCAAATTGCGCTGAATACAACAGGTGTAGTAGACCTTACTGTGAAATACTTACTTACAAGCCCTTAACAATAATCCAGTTCAAGAAATAGAGTTAAGAAAATACTTACAAAATAAAATAAAGTAAAAAATATCAAATCAAAAAGTGACAAAACAAAATGACATAACAATAACGAGGATATATACAGGGGGTACCGGTACGGAGTCAATGTGCGGGGGGGGGGGTACATGTTAGTCGAGGTCATTTCTAAAGTCACTGCACAGATAGTAAACAGAAGGTAGCAGCAGTGTAAAAACAAAGGGGGTCAATATAAATATTCCGGGTGGCCATTTGATTAATTGATCAGCAGTCTTATGGCTTGGGGATAGAAGCTGTTAAAGAGCCTTTTGGTCCTGGACTTCGGTACTGCTTGCCGTGCGGTGGCAGAGATAACAGTCTATGACTTGGGTGATTGGAGTCTTTGACAATTTTTGGGGCCTTCCTCTGACACCGCCAAGTATATAGGTCCTGGATGTGGAATATGGGACCCAGTAATGTACTGGGCCTTACGCACTACCCTCTGTAATGCCTTATGGTCAGATGCCGAGCAGTTGCCATACCAGGCGGTGATAAAACCGGTCAGGATTCTCTCGATGGTGCAGTTGTAGAACTTTTTGAGGATCTGGGGACCCATGCCAAATCTTTTCAGTCTCCGGAGGGGGAAAAGGTGTTGTTGTGTCCTCTTCACAACTGTCTTTGTGTGTTTGGACCATGATAGTTCATTGGTGATGGGGACACCAAGGAACTTGAAACTCTCAACCTGCTCCACTTCAGCCCCGTCGATATTCATGGGGGCCTCTTCGGCCCTCCTTTTCCTATAGTCCACAATAATTTCCTTTGTCTTTCTCACATTAAGGGAGAGATTGTTGTCCTTGCACCACGCTGCCAGGTCTCTGACCTCCTCCCTATAGGCTGTCTCCTCATTGTCGGTGATCAGGCCTACAACTGTTGCGTCATCAGCAAACTTACTGATGGTATTGGAGTCACCCACATACACACCACTAACCAACCTAGCCACCCCCATACACACAACTAATCCACCCACACAGCCACCCACATACATACAACTAATCCACCCATCCACCCACATACACACAACTAATCCACCCACCCAGCCACCCACATACATACAACTAATCCACCCATCCACCCACATACACACAACTAATCCACCCACCGGCCACCCACATACATACAACTAATCCACACATTCACCCACATACATATAACTAATCCACCCACCCAGCCACTCATACACACCACTAACCCACCCATCCACCCACATACACACAACAAATCCACCCGGCCACCCATACACACAACTAATCCACCCATCCACCCACATACACACAACTAATCCACCGACCAGCCACCCATACACACAATTAATCCACCCATCCACCCACATACACACAATGAATCCACCCAGCCACCCATACACACCACTAATCCACCCAGCCACCCATACACACCACTAATCCACCCATACACACCACTAATCCACCCAGCCACCCATACACACAACTAATCCACCCAGCCACCCATACACACCACTAATCCACCCAGCCACCCATACACTCAACTAATCCACCCATCCACCCATACACACCACTAATCCGCCCAGCCACCCATACACACAACGAATCCACCCATACACACATCACTAATCCACCCAGCCACCCATACACACAACTAATCCACCCATCCACCCATACACACAACTAATCCACCCAGCCACCCATACACACACTACTAATCCACCCATACGAACAACTAATCCACCCATCCACCCATACACACCACTAATCCACCCATACACACACAACTAATCCACCCATCCACCCACACACACCACTAATCCACCCATCCACCCATACACACCACTAATCCACCCATCCACCCATACACACACAACTAATCCACCCATCCACCCACACACACCAATAATCCACCCATACACACAATGAATCCACCCATACACACAACTAATCCACCCAGCTACCCATACACACCACTAATCCACCCATCCACCTATACACACCACTAATCCACCCATCCACCTATACACACCACTAATCCACCCAGCCACCCATACACACACAACTAATCCACCCATCCACCCATACACACACAACTAATCCACCCATCCACCCATACACACAACTAATCCACCCAGCCACCCATACACACACCACTAATCCACCCATCCACACCACTAATCCACCCATCCACCTATATACACCACTAATCCACCCATCCACCCATACACACCACTAATCCACCCATCCGCCCATACACACCACTAATCCACCCAGCCACCCATACACACAACTAATCCACCCAGCCACCCATACACACACCACTAATCCACCCATCCACCCATACACACCACTAATCCACCCATCCACCTATATACACCACTAATCCACCCATCCACCCATACACACCACTAATCCACCCATCCGCCCATACACACCACTAATCCACCCATCCACCCATACACACACCACTAATCCACCCATCCACCCATACACACCACTAATCCACCCAGCCACCCATACACACCACTAATCCACCCAGCCACCCATACACACAACTAATCCATCCAGCCATATACACACCACTAATCCACCCATCCACCCATACACACCACTAATCCACCCATCCACCCATACACACCACTAATCCACCCATCCACCTATACACACAACGAATCCACCCAGCCACCCATACACACCACTAATCCACCCAGCCACCCATACACACCACTAATCCACCCAGCCACCCATACACACCACTAATCCACCCAGCCACCCATACACACAACTAATCCATCCACCCATATACACACCACTAATCCACCCATCCACCCATACACACCACTAATCCACCCATCCACCCATACACACCACTAATCCACCCATCCACCTATACACACAACGAATCCACCCAGCCACCCATACACACCACTAATCCACCCAGCCACCCATACACACCACTAATCCACCCAGCCACCCATACACACAACTAATCCATCCACCCATATACACACCACTAATCCACCCATCCACCCATCCACACAACTAATCCACCCAGCCACACATACATACAACTAATCCACCCAACCACGCATGTACGCACTCGCACATACACTCAAATGTGTAGTATACAGTATGTTTAAAGACTCATGTATTTACTACCCCCCGAGACTTTCTAAACAGTGAAAACAATAAAGCTACTGTACGGGCAGCATGGAAAAGCTTAGTGAAGCAAACCACAATCCACAGTGGTCAGAACAGACCTTTCCTCCTGAGCGACTGCTCTGAACCGTTCCCATGACCTCATTTGGAAACTCCAATGGCTGTGGAAGGGATCCATCTCATCGAATTGTGTTCACGTGCTTCTCAAGTCTCAAGCGGCTTTCAAATCCAATTGAAAATATACTACTTGGAAGCAGTATATTTGACTACATTTAGTTTTTTATGATATTACTGTATGTCTTTGTGTCATTCACATGACAGTGCTTTAAAAGTAACCAAAGTAACTTTGGTTAGGCACCCAAAGTTACATTGTCCAAGTAGACCTGGCCCTAGTCATATCATATAGACCTGGCCCTAGTCATATCATATAGACCTGACCCTAGTCATATCATATAGACCTGGCCCTAGTCATATCATATAGACCTGGCCCTAGTCATATCATATAGACCTGGCCCTAGTCATATCATATAGACCTGGCCCTAGTCATATCATATAGACCTGACCCTAGTCATATCATATAGACCTGGCCCTAGTCATATCATATAGACCTGGCCCTAGTCATATCATATAGACCTGGCCCTAGTCATATCATATAGACCTGGCCCTAGTCATATCATATAGACCTGGCCCTAGTCATATCATATAGACCTGGCCCTAGTCATATCATATAGACCTGGCCCTAGTCATATCATATAGACCTGGCCCTAGTCATATCATATAGACCTGGCCCTAGTCATATCATATAGACCTGGCCCTAGTCATATCATATAGACCTGGCCCTAGTCATATCATATAGACCTGGCCCTAGTCATATCATATCTGGTGTCATATCATATAGACCTGGCCCTAGTCATATCATATAGACCTGGCCCTAGTCATATCATATAGACCTGGCCCTAGTCATATCATATAGACCTGGCCCTAGTCATATCATATAGACCTGGCCCTAGTCATATCATATAGACCTGGCCCTAGTCATATCATATAGACCTGGCCCTAGTCATATCATATAGACCTGGCCCTAGTCATATGGCCCTAGTCATATCATATAGACCTGGCCCTAGTCATATCATATAGACCTGGCCCTAGTCATATCATATAGACCTGACCCTAGTCATATCATATAGACCTGACCCTAGTCATATCATATAGACCTGGCCCTAGTCATATCATATAGACCTGACCCTAGTCATATCATATAGACCTGGCCCTAGTCATATCATATAGACCTGACCCTAGTCATATCATATAGACATGGCCCTAGTCATAGTCATATAGACCTGGCCCTAGTCATATAATATAGACCTGGCCCTAGTCATATCATATAGACCTGACCCTAGTCATATCATATAGACCTGACCCTAGTCATATCATATAGACCTGGCCCTAGTCATATCATATAGACCTGGCCCTAGTCATATCATATAGACATGGCCCTAGTCATATCATATAGACCTGGCCCTAGTCATATCATATAGACCTGGCCCTAGTCATATCATATGGACCTGGCCCTAGTCATATCATATAGACCTGGCCCTAGTCATATCATATAGACCTGGCCCTAGTCATATCATATGGACCTGGCCCTAGTCATATCATATGGACATGGCCCTAGTCATATCATATAGACCTGGCCCTAGTCATATAATATAGACCTGGCCCTAGTCATATCATATAGACCTGACCCTAGTCATATCATATAGACCTGGCCCTAGTCATATCATATGGACCTGGCCCTAGTCATATCATATGGACCTGGCCCTAGTCATATCATATAGACCTGGCCCTAGTCATATCATATAGACCTGACCCTAGTCATATCATATAGACCTGGTCCTAGTCATATCATATAGACCTGACCCTAGTCATATCATATAGACCTGGCCCTAGTCATATCATATAGACCTGACCCTAGTCATATCATATAGACCTGGCCCTAGTCATATAATATAGACCTGGCCCTAGTCATATCATATAGACCTGACCCTAGTCATATCATATAGACCTGACCCTAGTCATATCATATAGACCTGGCCCTAGTCATATCATATGGACCTGGCCCTAGTCATATCATATAGACCTGACCCATCATATAGACCTAGTCATATCATATAGACCTGGCCCTAGTCATATCATATAGACCTGGCCCTAGTCATATCATATGGATAGTCATATCATATAGACCTGGCCCTAGTCATATCATATAGACCTGGCCCTAGTCATATCATATGGACCTGGCCCTAGTCATATCATATAGACCTGGCCCTAGTCATATCATATAGACCTGGCCCTAGTCATATCATATGGACCTGGCCCTAGTCATATCATATAGACCTGGCCCTAGTCATATCATATAGACCTGGCCCTAGTCATATCATATGGACATGGCCCTAGTCATATTATATAGACCTGGCCCTAGTCATATCATATGGACATGGCCCTAGTCATATTATATGGACCTGACCCTAGTCATATCATATGGACATGGCCCTAGTCATATCATATAGACCTGGCCCTAGTCATATCATTTAGACCTGGTTAGTGTTGATCATGTGTGTGTGCTGTACATGTCACATACAGTAGAGAAAAGCCGCTCAAAAGAGAAAAGGAACAAAGCAGACAAGGGTAGAAAGGAGTGGTCTCCGCATTTGGAATTCCCCTCCACCGTCTCCTGCTCCTCCTTCGATTCCTCATCTTGCAGCATAACAACAGCTTGACTCACGGAGCCTGGAAATAATCCTGTTGGACACGTCTCAGCCCGCGGCATGCAGGTTTGTGTGACAGTCTGACTCTGGACTCACGTTTCCATTCCCCATCTCGTGACCAAGAAAGGCCATGCTCCCTCGTCCCCCCCTTTACTTTCTAATCTCTCGTTCCGTGCAGCTGGAGCACTTTTGAGGAACAGTTGACCAAGTAAGGTACACACACAAGTATAAAGTATACACAGAGCTATGAGGTCAGGTTGCCCACCCACCACTGCAAGACAAAACAGCTGGAACTTATCACGCTTCCTTTGGAACCTAGACATTCCAATAGTCCTCTGTATGACCACACACGCACACGCACACACACACACACACACACACACACACACACACACACACACACACACACACACACACACACACACACACACACACACACACACACACACACACACACACACACACACACACACACACAGAGGTAATAAATCACATAGCTTTTTGGTAATAGGGAAAA
This sequence comes from Oncorhynchus keta, assembly GCF_023373465.1. Classification (NCBI taxonomy): domain Eukaryota; kingdom Metazoa; phylum Chordata; class Actinopteri; order Salmoniformes; family Salmonidae; genus Oncorhynchus; species Oncorhynchus keta. Next base: position 35,561,795 of record NC_068446.1, on the reverse strand, counting down.
ATATCCCAGAGAGACAGAAACAAATGACATCTAGTTGCATGGTGTTTCATGTGGGGCGCAGTGCTGGCTGTCAGCTCTTTATGATAACAATGAGAAAGCAAGACCATGTTGTGAAGCAGACTAAAAGGTCAATGATCAGAACCCCATTACAACACATGCTAGAGAGCTAATAGAAAAGGAGATGGACTATGAGAGATGAAATATTGTCTCCATCTGAATTCAGAGTCTGTATGGATTCTAGGTTCATGTTCCAATGCTGTTGAATAGTTTCAGTTCCTCACCCTCTTTGTGGTTGTGTTCATGGCATTTGTTCCAATGGACCAGAGGGGTATACTACAAAGCAGGATCAATGAGTTAGCCAGCTAACTTTGATTTATTTTTTAACTGCTAACTTGGATACAAAAATAAAATAATAATAACTGTTGATTTCCGGGTTAATTTTTGGGTTGTTGAGTCAATTAGACCATGCTCATTTCAAGCTCATCTTATACAAATGTTAAACATATTCTGAATATTTAGGCAAATTAGCTGGCTAACTCATTGATTCTGCTTTGTAGTATACCCATCACGTCAATGTGCCAATTACACTGTTTGGTACTCTTCACAACAGAGACAGACAAAACTCAGCATCTTCAAAACAAACCACCAGCTGAATATGTAGGCCTGGGGATGAGAGAATTGCTATGGTTACCAGGCCGAGCATTCTGGAACATCACGTGGACCACCCAGCACAACAGACCTCACGTGTGCACACGCATGAAGGAATCATTCATCGCACCACACACACACACACACACACACACACACACACACACACACACACACACACACACACACACACACACACACACACACACACACACACACACACACACACACACACACACACACACACACACACACACACACACAGGAGATACACAGTCATGGCCATCCACGTGCCCCTCTTATTCTAACAAACAACTGTAGTCTTGGAAGCGTCATGCCCTTTTAAAACATGTGAGCTATTTTAAGGACCTGAATACAACTCATAAATCTATGCCATAGTATCAGTCATTAATCAGTCTGGGTTCATGAAAATACTTCCTTTGTACTGCAAACTAAATGCAGAGGCCAAAGCAGACCTGACCAAAGAATGACACAGGGAAGGCCTTTTTAAAGGGGTTGCTAAATCCATTTAATAAATGAATGATATATACCCATTGATTCTTAAAGAATATAAACGCCTCAGTTCAACTGTCGTGCCCCTTCAGAACCCAGATATAAGCTTGTTTTAGTCCAATGTTTGTAAACAACGTAAATGTAAACAAACACTGTATAGCTTGAAAACATTGTTTAAATTATACTTTTGATAGCATGATTGGTCAGTCCTTGCATCCAGAGCCATGTCTATGAATTTGAGAGTGATTACATTTCTTCAGCACCATGAGCTCCATCAGCTTTTTACCAAAACAGTGGTGCGGGCTGTTGTTATTGTTTCAACTGCTGATTGGCCCTTTAAGGTTAAAGGTTAGACAGAGTTGAATCTTCCCAGCTATTATTTATTTCTAGCTAGGAATAACTGTGTATTCCCAATACCCTGTTGGGTTGCTTCAGGCAGAGCAGTGTTCAGCTAGGTATTTTTTGCCCCTTTCCCAAGGGATGACTTTAATATGGTCTATTGTTTTAAAAAACTATACTCTGACCTTTTATTCAGCTTAAGGGACACAGCTCTTGCTGCATATATTAAAGGAATGTGTTTGCTTGGGTAGATAAGGTACAAAGGTTATGGAAGGGTGAGAGTTGTGAGAGCTCAGCAGAACTATTAAATGTTGCCCTTAATCTTTAAGAGGCTGTACACGTGGGCAAGCATGCTGACTTGGTTGCCATGGTGGCAGGGGAAGGGTAATGGGGTCGTCACTAGTTACCACAGCCACAAAGTCATAACCCCGCCCATTTCTACAATTTCTCTTCTTAAAAGGTGATTTGAAACCTAACCTTCACCCTAGCCTTAACCACACTGCTAATGTTATGCCTAAAACTAACCTGAAATTAAGACCCAAAAGCTAGAAAATATATATAAATATATATAAATGATAAATGCTATTTTACAATGTAGGCCATTTTGACTCTGTGGCTGTGGTAACTAGTGGAAAATGGTAATCGGGGAGTTCAATCATACACAAAGCCGCAGGGAGTTGATTGACAGCTCTGACATACCCTAGCTTGTTAGAGCAGTTGGAGCTAATTAGCACTCAGGGCCTGTCCTCTGTTTATCCACAGGAGTTCACTTTGACTGATTGTCAGCCAGTCAGTCAGGTAGAGTAGCATGTACCTATAGTATCTAACTTATGGAAATGAAGGTGTGAAGCTCATTTAGCTGTATGTTTTAGACCGTATAACGGAGGTTTCAAGTGAAGCTTACCATCTTCCATGATGTCGACTAAGACGATCAAGTCAGGAAAAGTGGTTGTACACAAAGGGGGCAGGGGAATACCTACTAGTTCCATATTGTGGTAGTTATTTTGTGTCACACTAGCTTTGAGGACAACAGTTCACCCAAAGTCCATATCAGCCTAAAAATAGGTCAGGCTGTACCAGAATAAGCTCTACTATCTCAAGTCAATTTTGCTTTTGGGACAAAAGTATTGGCGCAATAATTGGAACGCTGCACCTATTAAAGTATCAATTGCCTTATCGGTTTCCTCCAGTTCTGTAGAGTCAGACGGAAAACACCAGCAAATACTGTGTGTATTGTGTTGGAAATACCAGGGGAGCTGACGTCAATGTCTCAAGAGTTATTCAACCAATGTCTGTAATTGCAGTCTCTCTGTCATTGCCTTCAAAATGTCTCCAATGTAAGTTGCCATTGTATTCCCCTTATAGAGTCATTCTAAAAATAGTAGAACACAGTATGCTCTTATGCGTAATGAAAATTCTCAAGGGTCTCTGTCTATCATCTAACGATAAAGCAAAGCAAATGCATAGCTGGTGCCCTGAGTAGTATTGAAAATCATACTGTCTGTATTTCAAAATACCCCAGTATATGGTTTATTCAGATTCATACAAATAAACATAAACACAGACACACAAAACCACACACAACATTCCATAAAGTAACAGGCTCCACCCCAACACCTATCAGAGATGGATGGCAATCTCTGGAGCGGCCAAGCATTATTTTCACATTTCCAAGCCCCAAATGATCTCTAATCAGCCCTACGCCCAAGCTCAACCAGAGCATTTATCATTCTCTAACACCATAACCGTGTCTCAGCTCAACTAGAGCATGTATCATTCTCTAACACCATAACCGTGTCTCAGCTCAACCAGAGCATTTATCATTCACTAACACCATAACCGTGTCTCAGCTCAACTAGAGCATTTATCATTCTCTAACACCATAACTGTGTCTCAGCTCAACCTGAGCATTTATCATTCTCTAACACCATAACCGTGTCTCAGCTCAACCAGAGCATTTATCATTCTCTAACACCATAACTGTGTCTCAGCTCAACCAGAGCATTTATCATTCTCTAACACCATAACCGTGTCTCAGCTCAACCAGAGCATTTATCATTCTCTAACACCATAACCGTGTCTCAGCTCAACCAGAGCATTTATCATTCTCTAACACCATAACCGTGTCTCAGCTCAACCAGAGCATTTATCATTCTCTAACACCATAACCGTGTCTCAGCTCAACTAGAGCATTTATCATTCTCTAACACCATAACCGTGTCTCAGCTCAACCAGAGCATTTATCATTCTCATTTATCATTCTCTAACACCATAACCGTGTCTCAGCTCAACCAGAGCATTTATCATTCTCTAACACCATAACCATAACCGTGTCTCAGCTCAACCAGAGCATTTATCATTCTCTAACACCATAACCGTGTCTCAGCTCAACCAGAGCATTTATCATTCTCTAACACCATAACCGTGTCTCAGCTCAACCAGAGCATTTATCATTCTCTAACACCATAACCGTGTCTCAGCTCAACCAGAGCATTTATCATTCACTAACACCATAACCGTGTCTCAGCTCAACCAGAGCATTTATCATTCTCTAACACCATAACCGTGTCTCAGCTCAACTAGAGCATTTATCATTCTCTAACACCATAACCGTGTCTCAGCTCAACCAGAGCATTTATCATTCACTAACACCATAACCGTGTCTCAGCTCAACTAGAGCATTTATCATTCTCTAACACCATAACCGTGTCTCAGCTCAACTAGAGCATTTATCATTCACTAACACCATAACCGTGTCTCAGCTCAACTAGAGCATTTATCATTCTCTAACACCATAACCGTGTCTCAGCTCAACCAGAGCATTAATCAATCACTAACACCATAACCGTGTCTCAGCTCAACCAGAGCATTTATCATTCACTAACACCATAACCGTGTCTCAGCTCAACTAGAGCATTTATCATTCTCTAACACCATAACCGTGTCTCAGCTCAACCAGAGCATTTATCATTCTCTAACACCATAACCGTGTCTCAGCTCAACCAGAGCATTTATCATTCTAACACCATAAGCTCAACTAGAGCATTTATCATTCTCTAACACCATAACCGTGTCTCAGCTCAACTAGAGTCTAACACCAGCTCAACTAGAGCATTTATCATTCTCTAACACCATAACCGTGTCTCAGCTCAACCAGAGCATTTATCAATCTCTAACACCATAACCGTGTCTCAGCTCAACTAGAGCATTTATCATTCTCTAACACCATAACCGTGTCTCAGCTCAACCAGAGCATTTATCAATCTCTAGCACCATAACCGTGTCTCAGCTCAACCAGAGCATTTATCAATCTCTAACACCATAACTGTGTCTCAGCTCAACTAGAGCATTTATCATTCTCTAACACCATAACCGTGTCTCAGCTCAACCAGAGCATTTATCATTCTCTAACACCATGACTGTGTCTCTCCTCTCATTGAGTCTCTTCTTTGATTCATAGACTCTGAGTTTACCCAATTGTCTGGTGACTCGTCTGGTGAAAGCTTAAAGACAACGATTAAAAGGGTTGATGAAATTGGAAATGGTCTATTTGCAAACTGTAGCCCGTAGCAACAACACCAGACATCATTTGATTGCAACAGAACTGGTATTAAGCAAGAGGAGTGACTGATGATGGCTTAACTCTTACACCAAGAGGTTTGAACATCTTGTTGAGGTTGCTAGGTGATGGACTTATTTTGTGAAGCAGTTTTCATCTGCTTTACAGTGAACACATTGAAACGTCAAAATAATTCAAGTTAAAACATTCGGGTGAAATACGGTGTCTGGTTAGTGCCCTGCAGAGGACTATTAGCGAAGGAATGTTTTAATGCCCCCCCACACACACACACACACACACACACACACACATACACACGCCATCATCACATATTGAACACAGATGTTTAGATAGCAATCTCAGACAGCAAAACACACAATCACATTCCTCTTGTGGATGAATCCAAAGACAAAAGTGTCAATGTGAAGGATGTCAACTTGTGGTTTCACTGCAGCCCAAAGAGAGGGCGAAAAAGGCTTTTGGTGATGGGACTAACCGCCAGCATCCTGGCTAAGCCACTGTGGGGTTGACAAGGAGACAGACTGTCTGAAACTGGTGTTGGTGGTTGTGGTGTGTGTGTGTGTGTGTGTGTGTGTGTGTGTGTGTGTGTGTGTGTGTGTGTGTGTGTGTGTGTGTGTGTGTGTGTGTGTGTGTGTGTGTGTGTGTGTGTGTGTGTGTGTGTGTGTGTTTGGCGCGTATGGGAAATAATGTATAACAATATATCTTGCTCTGACTAAATTTGTTTTTGATTCGACATATTCTATCTCTACATCTCTCTGCCTCCTAACTGAAGCAGTAACATCCATCCACTGTGTCCTCTTTTGCCCCTTTTGTCTTTTAGAGATCTGAACCCCATTAGTCTTATCATTGCATTACAGCAAGAACTCAGGGGAGCGAGACGGTGAGGAAGAGGACATAGAGGGACACGAGACAGTGAGGAAGAGGAGATAGAGAGAGGGAGGAGGGCAAGGAGGAGAGTGTGTGTGATGTGTGTGTGTGATGTTTGTGTGTGATGTGTGATATGTGTGTGTGTGTATGTGTGATATGTGTGTGTGATGTGTGTGTATGTGGGATGTGTATGTGGGATGTGTGTGTGTGTCTTCTATTGTGGTTGTTGCAACAGACCCTTTACTCAGTACTTTCTTGAAGCACCTTTGGCAGCAATTACAGCCTTGAGGCTTCTGGGTATGACGCTACAAGCTTGGCAGACCTGTATTTGGGGAGTTTCTCCCATTCTACTCTGTACATCCTCTCAAGCTCTGTCAGATTGAATGGGGAATGTCGCTGCACAGCTATTTTCAGGCTCTCCAGTGATTTTTGATCGGGTTCAAGTCTGCCTGGGCCACTCAAGGACATTGTCCTGTTTGAAGGTCAACCTTCCTCCCAGTTTGAGGTCCTGAGTGCTCTGGAGCAGGTTTTCATCAAGGATCTCACTGCTCATCTTTCTCTTGATCCTGCCTAGTCTCCCAGTCTCTGCTGCTGAAAAACATCCCCACAGCCTTTTACTGAGGAGTGGTTTCCGTCTGGTCACTCTACCATAAAGGCCTGATTGGTGGAGTGCTGCAGAGATGGATGTCCTTCTGGAAGGTTCTCCCATATTCACAGAGGAAATCTGGAGCTCTGTTAGAGTGACCATCTGGTTCTTGGTCACCTCCCTGACCGAGGCTCTTCTCCCCCGATTGCTCAGTTTGGCCGGGTGGCCAGCTCTAGGAAGAGTCTTGGTGGTTCCAAACTGAAGACTGATTGTGGCCACTGTGTTCTTGGAGACCTTCAATGATGCAGAAATGTTTTTGTACCCTTCCGCAGATCTGTGCCTCAACCCAATCCTGTCTCGGAGCTCTACGGGTAATTCCTTCGACCTCATGGCTTTGTCTTTGCTCTGACATGCACTGTCAACTGTGGGACCTTATTTAGACAGATGTGTGCCTTTCCAAATCATGTCCAATCAATTGAATATACCACAAGTGGACAATTAAGTTCCAAAAACAACATTTGTTTTGTGTGTAATTTTTTAAAAACTTTGGGAAAGAAATAGAGCTCCTTGTATGCACTGCCAGTAATACCATATACCCCAGTATGGTACAGGAACGGTATGAAGGTATGACAATCTTGATACAGCCCAACCCTTGTGTGTGTCCTTGTGAATGTGAACATTTGCTTGTGTAGTATGGAGCTCTTTGACTTACCTCTTCTGTTGCACACTAATTACCCCACCCCGGGGGTCCTGTCTCCAGGCTGAGAGACCCAGCTAGGGGGTACAGTATGGTACTACAAAAAGCTTAATCATCTGAGGTTTCAAGAGGTTCCAAAATTGACAGCAGTGGGGTGGCCATAGAACTACTGCCTTGCTTTGTTTCAGAGGACATTGTGTTGTGGTTTGATGATGTGATAGATAATCTCATAGTATTGTAGTTTCAGAGTTTGATAGATAATCTCATAGTGTTGTGGTTTGAGGATGTGATGATTCGGAATGGGGGTGGATTGGGGGCGTGATTTCGGTGTGGTTTCGGGGTGTGATGAAGGTTTGGAGTGGGGGTGGTTTGTGGGAGTGGTTTGGTGGGAGGTATACAGGGATCTCTGGGTGGGTGATAGAGAGGAGAGACGGGGAGAGAGACGATTTGTGTACCATCTGTTTGGACTCTTGTAGAACACTCCCAAGGGTCTCTATTGCCTTGCTGGACAAGACTGCAGACATGGGTGTGTCTGGTTTCACCCCAAACACACACACGCACATAAACACACACACATATCTACGCAAACACACACACACACACACACACACACACACACACACACACACACACACACACACACACACACACACACACACACACACACACACACACACACACACACACACACACACACACACACACACACACACACATGAACTCAATGAACTTCAAGACATTATTATGTAATATATGCCATTTTTCAGACGCTATATGTATAATAGAACACACATGAACAATCAATAAGTTGAACAATTTAAGTCATTTGAGCGTCTGAGTTGTCATTTAGTCTTGGCGGTTTCATGAATGCAAACTCAGTCTCTTTGTTGTCTTATTTATACATCCATGTTAATCCCACCATTAATTGAATGTGTGCACACACACACACACACACACACACACACACACACACACACACACACACACACACACACACACACACACACACACACACACACACACACACACACACACACACACACACACACACACACACACACACACACACACACACACACACACACACACACAGTGGGGGTCCCTGATTGAATGGTCATGGCCTCTCTGGTAACAGGTGTCTTCTCTATTGTCCAGAATTAAGACAGTCTTCCCTCCCCCTGTGAATAAGCAGACAATGATTTGCGAGAAGCATGAATTCTTAAATAGTGAATATCTTAAATTGGCCTGCATGTGTGTAACATTCATGTTTAACATTCAATATGGTTATTTTTCTTCACCAGTCACCATTGTAGGCACTGTAGCATATGTTTTTTGGGCTGAGGGGAGTGGTGTCAGACATTTTTCATGAGGCCAAGGACAGCTCAGCTTTGTCAACTCAATGCGTTTCTATATGCTTTACACCGGTCACCATTATTAGCATTATTAGCATTAGCTAATTTATCATGGTTGTAAATATCCAGACTAAAGAGGGAGAAGTTTGACAGAGCAATACAACCAAGAGTAATACAACCTTATATTTGGGGTTATGACAGGGAGTAAGATATATTCTTTATAATGTAGATTATCTTTATGTGCAGCCAGACGTTGTGGTGGCATTGAAAAATAGATGGTGAGGAGGCAGTAACGATGGCATAAGAAGTATTCTACTGAACAAAAATATAACCGCAATATGCAACAATTTCAATGATTTTACTGAGTTACAGTCAATTTAAAATTTAAATAAATAAATTAGGACAAATGACAAAATGACACATTGGTTTCCTTACCCTCTAAGCAGTCTAAGCATTCTTTGGTTTAGTTTCCCTGGCACTGTTTCCACATGCTAACATTTTAGCAATCGCATTCAAGTCATTGGACCAATATTAGCATTTTCCGTACTTCGTGTTCAAATCATCAAAGAAAGATATAAAATTGATTGTGAAGCTCCACAAAGTCACTTATAGATTATTTGAACATGATGCACAAAAAATGTTAATATCGGTTCCATGACTTGCTAAAATGCTAAAATGTTAGGTCAATTAAACCAAAGAATAGATTGCTGTCATACCTTGTCCGTAGACTGCTTACAGGGTAAAGACACCAATAGGTAATCTAGAAATGTTGGTGACCTGTCCCTTTAATGTTTAATATGATTGCACTTATTTCATTACAACTAAGAGAACTATGGCCAAATGCCTCAACCCTCTATTCTCTCAGTCAGTACGACAGGATCCAGATATGGACCATCCCTGCCAAGGAATGCCAGTATGCCAGTGTGGATTGGGCACTAATGAGCATCTGATGCCCTGCCAAGTGCCAGGCATCCATTATTGCCCTCAGACTCTAACCCAGAGTACACTGGGCTATGCTGTGAGGTGGTGTTTTCCTCAGGTTTTTTCATTCCACTTAATTTCCCTCTTTTTATTTTCTTTCAGTCAACCTTCTGCAGCTTTTTTCTCTATATATCTCATCCATCCCACACATACTTCAGTTTATATTTCAATCCAGGAATGCTTTACATTTACGTCATTTAGCAGATGCTCTTTTCCAGAGAGACGTACAGTAAGTAGTGAGTGGATATATTTTTTATACTTGTTTTCCTTATTTTTATCGGCATAGGAATACTTTGTGGTGGCGCGTATGAAAAATAATGTAGAACAATATATCTTGCTCTGACTAAATTTGTCTTCTCTCTCTCTCTCTCTCTCTCTCGCTCTCTCTCGCGCTCTCTTTCTCTCTCTTTCTCTCTTTCTCTCTCTCTCGTTCTAATCCCTCTCTCAGCCAGAGGTGTACCCTCCCTTTTACCTGATCCCCTGTCCACAGTGATCTATCAAGACCCTGTTGATACTGTCCCTAAAACTGACCTGAGAACAGTGGGCGACAGACAGTGGTGTCCTCCTAAAGGGTCAAAACGCCCTCCGGGGACAGATGGTGTGTCACATCAACGGAGGACACTGAGACAGGCCAGTTTGTCGTTGTGCGCTGACTCGGATAATGCCACAACAAATGGGGCCTCTTTAGGGGTCAAAGGTGAGTGGGTGTGTTGCGTGGTGGGTGGGGGGCCATTAAACAAAGAGGGGTCATTGAGTTTACACAGCCCGGACTGGAGGTAGTTGTTTTGGCCTGCCTGCTTTTTCCATTGGTTTGCAGGGGTGTGACACCATGAAACTAGCATCCCATTTTCCATTAGTCTACAAGTGTATAGCAAAGAGCCTTCTGATTTTGTAAACAAACTCTATGGTACCATATAGACTAGCTATCTCATTTCTATAGGTTTGTTTGTTGATGGCATGTTTCACTTACTTTGTGTATGTATTTATTCCTTCAGTCACTTTCAAACTTCGTCAGTTCTGAGTTTGTCCACCACCTCAGACCCACAGGAGGCTGTTAAGGGAAGAACGGATCAAAAGAATGGCCGGAACAGAACAAATGGAATGGCATCAAACACATGGAAACCATGTCTTTGATGTATTTGATACCATTCCACCTATTCCGAGCCAGTCATTATCACGAGCCCATCCTCCCCAGTTAAGGTGCCACCAACCTCCGGTGCTCATACCTCCACAGCATTAGGTCACCTCCCATTTTAAATAGGTGTGCCCAAATGTTTGTCAGGGCAATGTCTGTTAAGCCAGGTGAGCCTTGGTTTTAAGCTGTCAATATATGTATGGTTTTAACTTGCTCTGGAAATGCAGTTTAAAAATATATATATATATAATACTTTTGAATAGTTTTTATCTCAGTCTATATTTAAAGTTAGCTTTTTCAAACAGAAATTTGCATCCTGCAGCTCTAACTCCAAAATGTTTCGGGACACTGTAAAGTCCATGGAGAATAAGAGCACCTCCTCCTAGCTGCCCACTGCACTGAGGCTAGGAAACACTGTCACTACCGATAAATCCACGATAATCGAGAATTTCAATAAGCATTTCTCTACGGCTGGCCATGCTTTCCTCCTGGCTACCCCAACCCTGGCCAACAGCTCCACACCCCCGCGGCTACTTGCCCTAAGCCCCTCCAGCTTCTCCTTCACCCAAATCCAGATAGCAGATGTACTGAAAGAGCCACCCTGCTGGACCCGTACAAATCAGCTGGGCTAGACAATCTGGACCCTCTCTTTGTAAAATTGTTCCATTGTTGCAACCCCTATTACTAGTCTGTTCAACTTCTCTTTTGTATCGTCAGAGATTCCTAAAGATAGGAAAGCTGACACGGTCATCCCCCCCTTCAAAGTGGGTGACACTCTAGACCCAAACTGTTACATACCTATATCCATCCTGCCTTGCCTTTATAAAGTCTTCGAAAGCCAATAACAAACAGATCACTGACCATTTCGAATCCCACCGTACCTTCTCCACTGTGCAATCTGGTTTCCGAGCTGGTCATGGGTGCACCTCAGCCATGCTCAAGGTACTAAACGATATCATAACCGTCATCGATAAAAGACAGTACTGTGCAGCTGTTTTCATTGACCTAGCCAAGGCTTTCGACTCTGTCAATCCCGTATTCTTATCGGCAGACTCAACAGCCTTGGTTTCTCAAATGACTGCCTCGCCTGGTTCACCAACTACTTCTCAGATAGAGTTCAGTGTGTCAAATCGAAGGGCCTGTTGTCCGGACCTATGGAAGTCTCTATGGGGGTACCGTACCATAGGGTTAAATTCTCGGGCCAACTATTTTCTCTGTATATATCAACAACGTCGCTCTTGCTGCGGGTGATTCCTTGATCCACCATTATGCAGACGACACCATTCTGTATACACCTGGCCATTCTCTGGCCCCACTGTGTTAACAAACCTCCAAACGAGCTTCAATGCCATACAACACTCCTTCCGTGGCCTCCAACTGCTCTTAAACGCTAGTAAAACTAAATAAATGCACCCGTAGCACGTGCTCCAGCAGGTATATCTCACTGGTCATCCCCAAAGCCAAGGCCTCCTTTGGCCGCATTTCCTTCCAGTTCTCTGCTGCCAATGACTGGAAAGAATTGCAAAAATCACTGAAGTTGGAGACATGTCTCCTCCACTCCCTTTAAGCCTCAGCTATCTGAGCAGCTTACCGATCGCTGCAGCTGTACACAGCCCATCTGTAAAGAGCCCATCCAACTACCTACCTCATCCCCATATTGTTTTTAATTGACTTTTTTTTGCTCCTTTGCACATCATCATTTCTACTTGCACATCATCATCATCATCTGCACATCTATCACTCCAGTGTTACTTTGATAAATTGTAATTACTTCGCTACTATGGTCTATTTATTTTCTGACCTCCTTATGCCATTTGCACACACTGTATATAGATTGTTCTATTGTGTTGTTGTTCTATTGTGCTTTTGTTTATTATTGTTGTTTTTGTCGCACTGCTTTGCTTGATCTTGGCCAGGTCGCAGTTGTAAATGATAACTTGTTCTCAACTGGCCCACCTGGTTAAATAAAGGTGAAATAATAAAAAATAAAAGTATTTTTTTTACCCCTTTTTCGTGGTATCCAATTAGTAGCTACTATCTTGTCTCATCGCTACAACTCCCGTACGGGCTGGGGAGAGACGAAAGTCATGCGTCCTCCGATACACAACCCAACCAAGCCGCACTGCTTCTTAACACAGCGCGCATCCAACCTGGAAGCCAGCCGCACCAATGTGTCAGAGGAAACACCATGCACCTGGCAACCTTGGTTAGTCGCACACTGCTCCCGGCCCGCCACAGGAGTTGCTGGTGCGCGATGAGACAAGGATATCCCTACCAGCCAAACTCTCCCTAACAACGCTAGGCCAATTGTGCTACGCCCCATGGACCTCCCGGTCACGGCCAGTTATGACAGAGCTTGGGCGCGAACCCAGAGTCTCTGCGCCACCCAGGAGGCTTAAAATAAAGCCTTTTTAAGTGATTGAGGAAGGCCAGCTCTTTCATAATATGTGATCATAAAGTCATCAACCAACCCTTCCAACTCTTAATACAACAAAGCAAATCAAACGAAGTCAAACAAAAAGTATGTCATAACTTTCGAATTCAGTACAGTTTGAAAAACAGGAGAGAACGAAGACCCTCTCTCTCTCGGTCTCTCTCTAAGCAACCAAGCCTGTGGAGGAATTTGCGTCTGTTGTTTAAGGTATGCACATGGGTTTTACAGGAGCCAGGCGTATGGAAAGTATCAGGGGGAGGACGTCTTCTTAAGCGATAAAGACTTCCAGAAACTGCAGGTGGAGACTGACTGACTGACTGGGTCTGGGTCTAGGCATCGGGGTATAGACGCTGAGATCACCGTGTCTGATTCCACTCCATTGACAGACCTCACATGGTTCTGGTTTAACAACGCTTAGCTCATTCGGAGTCCTGCTGACTTTGACCCAAATGTTAAGGGTGTATATGTCGGGGAATGCATACGCATGGAGAGCTCCCTGAGGGACGTGGGGTTGTTGAGATGTCGGGAACATCTTGAGAAAATACTGTAGGTCTATGGAACTGTTCATGTTCAAGCCCATCGAACAGACCACTGGACACAAAACATGGGGACACTACTTTGTGCAAGTTGAGTTGACACTGCTGTGCCGGGACTTTTTCCTCTTGCCAGTCAATTGGCACAAAACACAGGGCACAAGCAAGGGGAGGATGTATAAGAAATGATTTACACATCCACACAGTACAGAATCCCCTTGAGGCAAAAGTAGTACTAGTCCCCATTTGCGTGGCACTCGAGTGCAAGACATAACTATGGTCTTATATCCACACACACCGTCAATGTGCCTCCCACCTTCACCCCCATACATAATGACATCACCGGCTCCACACAGCCCATCTGGTTGATCCAGTCCAGAGCTCTTCCCGGTGGCGTCACTTTTCTCGCCCTGTCTACCAGCCTGGAATAACAGTGTGCTTTGCACCGGAATGTCAGATGCGAGGAGGGGGGTGCCCTCCCGAAATGTGGATTATCTCATCCCTTGTTGTCTCTGCTCCATATTTGTTATTCTTTTTCATTGTGCTGGCTTACCCTATCACCTGGAATGTCCACATCAGCAACATAGGCCGTATATTGGCATTCGGTGTGGACTGTCTTCAGACCCTCCAATTGTATGTGCTTTACAGACAGTGTACAGAAGGATAATATGGACTTCAGCCCCTCCACATATTGTATGGACTTCAGCCCCTCCACATATTGGCATTCTGTGTGGAATATCTTCAGCCCCTCCAAGTGTATTTTCTGTACAGACAGTGTACAGCAGGATAATGTATGGATTTCTCTGGTAAAGAGATTAACTTTTTAAATGCCAGTGTTTTGTTCTGAGATTAGATTAGGAATTGAGCTCAATGGATTATTGATATGATTTCAAAGCAAAAGAGAACAAAGAGATGATCTTATGTCTTATGGATGTTTGTGCACACAAGCCCTAATTGGACACCCAAGCAATAACAATACACTTTACAGCAATGAGCACACACGCATGCACACACACATTTGTTTTACTATCCTTGTGGGGACCAAACAGTTGATTCCCTTTCAAACTCCTATTTTCCCTAACCCCTAACCCTAACTCCTAGCCTTAATGTTAACCCCTAACCCCTAACCTTAATTCTAACCCATAACCTCATCCTATCCTTAACCCTAACCTTATCCCTAATGTCCCCACTCGTCAGAATATCTTTGTTTTACCCACGGATGCGTGGCCACGCATGACTCCAACACCATCATCAAGTTTGCTGACAACACATCGGTGGTAAGCCTGATCACCGATGGCAACGGGTCAGATTACAGGGATGAGGTCAGAGATTTAGCAGTGTGGTGCCAGGATAACAACTTCTCCCTCAACTTCATTAAGACCAAGGAGCAGATCATGGACTGTAGGAGAGAGAGGGGAGAGCATGCCCCCATCAACAAGGCTGTTGTGGAGTGGTTTGAGAGCTTCAGGTTCCTTGGTGTCCACATCACTAAGGACTTAACATGGTCCACACACATCTGTACAATCTTAGCCTAAAGAGGGTATGGCAGCGCATCGTCCCACTCAGGAGGCTGAATAGTTTTGTCATGGGCTCTCGGATCCTCAAAAAGTTACACAATCAAACCATCGAGAGCATCTTGACTGGATGCATCAACGTTTGGTATGACAAATGAACAGCCCTTGACCAATAGACTGTTCACTCTGCTACCGAAAGGCAAACGGTACCGGAGTGTTGGCTCTCGGACCAACAGGCTCCGAGACAGCTTCTACCTCCAAGCCATAAGACTGCTAAATAGTCAGACTGTTAAATAGTCAATTAATGGTACCCGAACTATCGCTATCTTGCACTGACCCGATTCACACTCACAAGACTATATATACACACCATAAAAACATTCACAAGACTATATATACACACCATATACACACTCACCCACACACACTACATTGACACTCCCACACAAAACCCAGACACATTCACTATATATGCACAAACAAACATAACACACACACGCATACCGACACAACACAAACATACACATTACACACACACACACACTCTTACAGTCATCATATGCTGCTGCTACTCT
Organism: Oncorhynchus keta; assembly: GCF_023373465.1. Taxonomy (NCBI): domain Eukaryota; kingdom Metazoa; phylum Chordata; class Actinopteri; order Salmoniformes; family Salmonidae; genus Oncorhynchus; species Oncorhynchus keta. Next base: position 35,546,041 of record NC_068446.1, on the reverse strand, counting down.
GTCCTTCTTTTACTCTTATCTCTTCTGATGCCTAGTCACTTTACTCAGCCTTCATATGCATACAGTATCTACCTCAAATACCTCGTACCTCTGCACATTGATCTGGTACTGGTACTCCCTGTATATAGCTCCACATTGATCTGGTACTGGTACTCCCTGTATATAGCTCCACGTTGATCTGGTACTGGTACTCCCTGTATATAGCTCCACATTGATCTGGTAATGGTACTCCCTGTATAAATCTCCACAGTGATCTGGTACTAGTACTCCCTGTATATAGCTCCACATTGATCTGGTACTGGTACTCCCTGTATATAGCTCCACAGTGATCTGGTAGTGGTACTCCCTGTATATAGCTCCACAGTGATCTGGTACTGGTACTCCCTGTATATAGCTCCACATTGATCTGGTACTGGTACTCCCTGTATATAGCTCCATGTTGATCTGGTACTAGTACTCCCTGTATATAGCTCCACGTTGATCTGGTACTAGTACTCCCTGTATATAGCTCCACATTGATCTGGTACTGGTACTCCCTGTATATAGCTCCACAGTGATCTGGTACTGGTACTCCCTGTATATAGCTCCACAGTGATCTGGTACTGGTACTCCCTGTATATAGCTCCACATTGATCTGGTACTGGTACTCCCTGTATATAGCTCCACAGTGATCTGGTACTGGTACTCCCTGTATATAGCTCCACATTGATCTGGTACTGGTACTCCCTGTATATAGCTCCACAGTGATCTGGTACTGGTACTCCCTGTATATGGCTCCACATTGATCTGGTACTGGTACTCCCTGTATATAGCTCCACATTGATCTGGTACTGGTACTCCCTGTATATAGCTCCACAGTGATCTGGTACTGGTACTCCCTGTATATAGCTCCACATTGATCTGGTACTGGTACTCCCTGTATATAGCTCCACAGTGATCTGGTACTGGTACTCCCTGTATATAGCTCCACAGTGATCTGGTACTGGTACTCCCTGTATATAGCTCCATTCTTGTAGGTTTAATTGTATTCCTCTTGTGCTCCTATTTTATTTTTAAACTATGCATTGTTGGGAAGGGCTTGTAATCAAACATTTCACGGTAAAGTCTACACCAGTTGTATTCAGCACGTGACATACAATTGGATTTGATTTGACAGACACGGGGTAGGTTGTCGTTGTAAAAATAATTTGTCCTTAACTGACTTACTTAGTTAAATAAAAGGTTAAATAAAAAAATAACAAAAAAATAAACACACACACACACACTGTTTTAGGGTCCCAATCAAAAACTCATAGTATTGAAATGTGGGAGTTTAAGGCTGTGTATCTACAAATCTGCTCTCCTTCTCCCTTCTTACCCAATTTAAAGCAATACTGATTTAATAACACCAAAACATGCTACTGAGAAACCCATAGCAGAAAACGAGCCTACACCGCCCTCTGCTGTTTATACAGTAATATGACCCCATTCTGAAAACAGAAAAATACATTCAACAGTAGAGTCCACAGCCAGCAGTGGCGATAGAACAATCTTCAGCAGGAATGAGCCTGTGTGCTTTAAACAGACAGCTGGGAAGATGATGAGGTTTTATTGTGATTTGTGCACAAACTGTTATTTATCTGGGTATTGTGTCTGAGTACTTCAGTGTAGCACAAAGTGTGTATATTTCAAATATTTAAATATTACATTTCAAGACATTAGACTGGAGAGGCAGAAGACAAATTTAAGTTATTCATTAACGTGACTGTGAAGTGCAATGAATATGTTGTATTTTATTCCATTGTATTATATTGTATTATTTTAATGATTACTTCATTGGCAAAGTGGGTAAACTTAGACAGGAAATGCCAACAACGAACAGTGAGCCATTGTATTCATGCATAAAAAAACTAATAATGAAAGAAAATCATTTCAAGTTTTAATTTTGTAAAGTTAGTGTCGGAGCGATGGAAAAATGATTGTTATCGATCAATAATGACAAATCTCCTGGCATTGACAACTTAGATGGAAAGCTACTGAAGATGGTAGCTGATTCTATAGCCAATCCTATCTGACATATCAATCATCTTAGCCTAGAGGAAAGTCTTTGTCCTCAGGCCTGGAGGGAAGCCAAAGTAATTCCGCTACCCAAGAGTAGCAAAGCGGCCTTTACTGGTTCTAACAGCAGATCTATACGCTTGCTGCCAGCTCTTAGCAAATAGTTGGAAAAAAATTGTATTTAACCAAATATAATGCTGAATATAATTCAGAGCTATCTATCTAATATAACTCAAAGGGTTCTTTAATGGAAGGTTCTCTAATGTCAAACATGTAAACTGTGGTGTACCACAGGGCAGCTCTCTAGGCCCTCTACTCGTTTATCTATTTACCATTGACCTGCCACTGGCATTAAACAAAGCATGTGTGTCCATGTATGTTGATGAGTCAACCATATATGCATCAGCAATCACAGCTAAAGATGGGGAGAGGTATGTCTGTAATAAAGAAATGCTCTGCTTTTTTGACACCACACTCCAAAAAGAAAGTTCTGCAGTCTCTAGTTTTGTCTAATCTTGATTATTGTCCAGTCGTGTGGTCCAGTGCTGTAAGGAAATACCTAGTTAAGCTGCAGCTGGCCCAGAACAGAGAGGCACGTCTTGCTCTTCATTGTAATCAGAGGGCTGATATAAATACTATGCATGCCAGTCTCTCTTGGCTAAGAGTTGATGAGAGACTGACAGCATCACTTCTTCTTTTTATAAGAAACATGTGTTGAAAATCCCAAATTGTTTGCATAGTATACTTACACACAGCTCTAACACATACACACTTACCACACCAGACATGCCAACAGGAGTCTTTACACAGTCCCCAAATCCAGAACAAATTCAATAAGGAGTACAATGTTATTTGGGCCATTATTGCATGGAACTCCGTTTCATCTCATATTTCTCAAATAAACAGCAATGCTGGTTTTAAAAAACATATAAAGCAACACCTCACGACACAACACCTCTCCCCTATTTGACTTAGATAGTTTGTGTTTATGCATTGATATGTAGGCTGTGTGCCTTTAATTTTTTTAATATAGTTCTGTCCTTCAGCTGTTCTTGTCTATTAATGTTCTGTATTATGTCATGTTTAATGTTTTGTGTGGATACCAGGAAGAGTAGCTGCTGCTTTTGCAACTGCTAATCGGGATCCTAATAAAACACCAAATACCCAAAAATGGTATTGTATTATATTTTATTGTATTAAATTATATTGTATTATACTGTATTGTGTTATATTGTAGTGTATTATATTGTATTATTTCTTATTGTATTTTAGTTTATTGTATTCCATTGTATTGCATTTTATTGTATTGTATTTTATTATATTGTATTGTATTCACTTAGGATTGAGAAGCAGTAGAAGTAGGCTAGAGGTCTATTTTTATCATGTCATTCATTGGTCAGGGTGAGTAGGCAGACTTCGACCAAAGTTCACAGTGGCGTATTCAGTGGAAGAAGTGCCCTCTTTAGCGATGGCAGCGGTGGCTTCGTTGGGCCTCCTGGGGTTCTTGTGGAAGTTGACACTGGCGTAGTGAATTGAGTCAGATGGGTTTGTGGGTAAATTGGTTGTGGTCACCGGACCTGAGTCTAGCTGTAGGGGGTGCAGTTTTATTGCACCATGGCCACCCTGAAGAGAAGGAAGAAGAGGAGGAGGAGGGAAAGGAGGAAGAGGATGAGCAGAGAAAGAAAGAAGATGATGAGGAGTACATGCTGAAGGAGAGAACATTGACACACTTACATAAACTCTCACTCTCACTCACACACACACACACACACACACACACACACACACACACACACACACACACACACACACACACACACACACACACACACACACACACACACACACACACACACACACACACACACACACACACACACTATTCCCCTTCTGCTCTTACCCTGTGTGTTGAGGAGGCAGCTCCTGTGGACATTTTCTTAGTCCCCACGAGGTCAAATGCTAATTCTAGGTGGTTTAAGGTTAGAATTAGTGACAGGGTTAGAATTATGTTAAGAGTTAGGGTTAGGAGCTAGGGTTAGTTTTAGTGTTAGGGTTAGTAGCTTGGGTTAGATTTAGGGTTAAGGTTAGGTTTTTGGGTTGAGGTTAGGGTTAAGGTTAAGGTTAGGGTTAGGGTACGGGTTAGGGTTAGTCATTTGGCACGCTTTAATCCAGAGCAATTTACATGAGCAATTAGGGTTAAGTGCCATGCTCAAGGGCACATCAGCAGATTTTTCATGTGGTCGGCTTGGGGATTTGAACCAGCAACCGAAACAATACTCTTAACTGCTAAGCTACCTGCCCTAGAACCAAATTTACTTATCAAAGGTACATTGTCTTAGTGTTGATGGTCACATGGATGAAGATGCAGGGCCCACATACAATAGACGACTATTATAGAGGTACAATGCATGATGTTGATGATCTTCACATGCAAATCGTGCTTGATAAAACGTTTCATATCAGTGATCAAATGATCTAACCACTTAACATTAAACATAAGATGTCCCAATGTGTCTTTCCTTGATTACTTGTGTCTTCTCTCTTAGCCTCCTTCTAGAAATATATTGGAGGAAAAGCCAGAGGGCCGGGTACCTTGGAGAATCTCCTTCAATGCGATTGGAGAAGGAGGCAAAAAAAGAGGATACAAGGAAAGACAATTTGATAAGGAAAGTAAGCAACAAAACAGGAAGTGCTGACTGTATTTGTACTATGGAAGGCTATCTATAGAATTGTGTTGTATACTCTGCATATTCAAAGAAACACACAAATAAACGGTCCATCTAACCCAAAGCAAAAATAGCAGCTCTGTGACCAATTTACTAGTAGGCCATATTTCTCTGTTGTCTAAAATCTAAATAAATTGAAGAAAAAAACTGTGCTGAATAGATGATATGAATGGCAAACCTTACACTTACCATTAATAATAGTAGGCAGTAGTTTTGCCGCCACAACAGAATATCCCTGTATCCTCCCCAGTCAGATTGGTGATGGTCATAGTGAAGACTCTCTCTCTTCCCTTGTCTTATCAGACACAAAAAAATGGACCTTGTTCGTTCGATTCTTTTCTAGATTGTAAATCTATATTGCATTTACAGATGAAGTGACCATCTTTTTTTGCAGAAATACTTGATTCTGTCCTTATGGTCATTTGGATACTTGCAGCTGATGGTAGCGGTTCCTCCCAGATAAGCAATCTCTGTGAATGATCTCCTACAGCAGTTATCTGTCAATGGAAAAAACCTCAGCCTTTATTAATAACCTCAGTCTTTCCTTTCACTCTTAGTTGACTGACCGCCGTGACTCGTTATTCTCAACACACAGGGAATTAATAATTTAGTTAAATTAAAGTGAAAGTCTCTAACCTTCCTTTACTTCCAGCTCCACCTTAGTCCTACAGCAAGTTGACGACGTGTCTGGTGTGTCCGCATCATAGTAGTAGCATCCTTCATCTCTATAATCCAGTTTTTCGATGACCACCGTGAAGAGTTTACTGTCAGTGTCTTTCAGAGAGAATATGTCCTTGTTCTCCCAGGGGCTCTTTGTCTCACTGCTAATTTTCTCTTCACAACTCTGGCTGGACTTCTTCCAGAAACATTTCTGGTTGCTTTTATATGCGTCTGGCAGGGGGATAGGACAAGGGAAGGAGAGTGAGGGTGTATTGCATCAGATGACCTGGCCTCCACAATCTCCCGACCTCAACCTAATTGTGATGGTTTGGGATGAGTTGGATCGCAGCCAATGGAAAAGCAGGAAAAGGAAAAGCAGCCAACAAGTGCTCAGCATATGTGGGAACTCCTTCAAGACTGTTGGAAAATCATTCCAGGTGAATACCTCATGAAGCTGGTTGTGAGAATGCCAAGAGTGTGCAAAGCTGTCATCAAGGCAATGGGTAGCTACATGGAAGAATCTCAAATATATGTTGATTTGTTTAACACTTTTTGGGGGGTTACTACATGATTCCATGTGTTATTTCATAGTTTTGATGTCTTCACTATATTCTACAATGTAGAAAATAGTAAAAATAAAGACCTTGGAAAATAAAAACCTTGGAATAAGTAGGTGTGTCTGAACTTTTGACTGGTACTGTATATCTCTCTCACATGGAAATGTCCCACTCCTCAAGGCGGACAATTAATGTTTCCAAATTCTTTCAAACGTCTTTCTTCTGGCCAAAAGCACATGTAGGGGTGGGCAATTCCAGTCCTTGAGGGTCTGATTGGTGTCACAGTTTTGTTGCAGCCCCAGCTAACACACCTGACTCCAATAATCACCTAATCATGATCTTCAGTTTAGAATGCAATTTTGGCATGTAACTACATAGTTCAACCCTCCAGTTCGTTGCTATAAAAATGCTATAAAAAAGCTATAAAATGTTTTGTAGCAATTATTAGACATAGGTTACAAAACTTCGTTCAAATAAAGTGTTCTACCAAAAAACCTGTAGCATATTAGCCTACCTAACTTCCTCTACAATATGTCGAGCCTCCTTTAATTTGGCAAACCATGTTCCACCTTAGAAAAGCATCCTCCACTGAGTCGTTTCGCTCTGCCCCAGTCCTGTCACGGCCGGACTTCCACTGTTTTGAATTTGACTCATGAGATAAATGTAGCCCATCGGGATTTTGATTTTTAAAGTATAAGACACGCAATGCAAATCTTGTAAGGTACAATTTGCCGACCCAATACAGAAGGCATCGACACCTAATTGCAATAGCCGTTTCCTACAGCATTTGTTAGGACAACACGGGCAAGTTGGTAAAACTGCGTAGCGTTATATGCTACGTTTTGTAGAAGCTGGCGACATTAACTTTATTAATTAAGACTTCCAGAATATGGTATATTAGGCAACACTTTCTTTTGTGCGGGCGATAATAACTGTTTATTGTTGTCTGAATTGGTTGTTACACAGTATCCTACTTACTGTAAGAGTTAAACACTTCCAATGCATGCTGCTCTGAGTCTTTCAAGCTCTAGCCAATGACGCTCAGTCTGTCAACATGAACTTTGATCCTCCTTAACTTTGGTGTCCCATTTCACAATTTAAGCTACTTACTAACGTTATATGTCGGTGTCTCTTTGTCGAGAGGAAATTTCTATGCAATTTTGACAGGATGACGGAAAAAGCAGCGCCGCCCATGCTTTTTCTTCACCCATCCAGGGGACTAATCGATGAAAAGTTCAGTTTAATCGTCCAAAATTTGTCACAAATTCAAGATATCACCTTGCACGCGCTGATCCACTCAGATGATGGCGACTACTGGGAGGCCTTTGGCCACTATGTTAGTGATGCTACAGGATTTGTAAATGGTAGGCTACTTGTATTTAATGCCACACATCGGTTATCAATATTCTGAAGAGTTCCATTCATATTTAAAACCCTCTCACATAAACTACCCAAATATCTTTACAGTTGCCAATGATCCTAGTTTAGGAGGGACATATGATGGCGTGGAACCCATGGGACTGTTGTGGAGCATGAGACCAGTACCTGGCAGTAGAATTGGACTCAGGTAAACTGAAACTCCCTAAAAATAATACATTGATAAAGTTGTAATTTTGTCATCAAAGGACACCAGTTGAATTATAAACAATGTCTTGTAATTTTAGGTTGAGGAAGAAGGAGGTCCACACTCCCATGGTGGTTCACATCTCTGTGTACAGGGGACACATGAGTCAGAGTTTCAGGGAGCAGGTGGCCCTGGCGAGTGTCGTCACAGAGCGCTGGTACATGGCCCCAGGAGTCCGCAGGGTCGACATCACAGAGGGAGGGGTCACAGGGACCCTATTCCTGCCACCAGGTATGTCATAGTTTTTAGCTACATACATCTCACTTTCAATAATTACAATTAAAATCATCCAAAAATATGATTTAGATATGATTATCATAAGTGGAGTGCATATAGCCCAGGTCTGAACAGACCATGTTGTGTTGGAAGGACCCGGGCCCTTCCCTGCCCTGTTGGACCTGTGGGGTGGAGGTGGCGGTCTGGTGGAGTATCGCTCTGCCCTCCTGTCGTCGCATGGCTTTGTCTCTCTGGCCCTGGAGTACATGACACCCCGGACCTCTGGGGGCTCAACCTCTCATGTGGGGAACGAATACTTTGAGGTACCAGTATATGTTACTAGACCACTGCATTTTGGCTGATCTGCACTGTCATATTTAGTGTCTCAAATGACAGTGATCAACTTATATGAAGCATATATTTTACTTTCACAAGGTCATATGTATATGGTGTATTCTTATTCAGGAAGGAAGCAATAAGCTGTAGGTAATTAAACCCACAAAGCTCATCCAAAGGTTCGTTCACCTTGTCTGTGCAATCAATCCCTTGCGCAACCTACACATTCAACTGTTATTTGTAGGAACTGATATTGGATTTTGTTCTTATCTTAATAGTGTGTTGTAAAATGTGTCCTTGGGTTACGTATGTTGAAGTATGAACCTTAAAGAGAACATGACTAGACAACTAGACCTATTTCCTACAATAGAAAAAGTATGAAAAATGTATGCACTCACTACTTACTGTAAGTCGCTCTGGATAAGAGCATCTGCTAAATTACTCAAATGTAACCTTCTCCCACTTTTTTATGGTACTTACATTAATATTTAATAAAGTTATTACTACAGTAATAAAGAAACCAAATATCCTGTGTCAAAATATGACTGCTGTGGTAACAATTTAAAGTCAAGTTTTGTACGACAGTCTTAGTAAGTAGCCTTGCACGAGCCTTGGTTTGTGCGAGCCGGAACGACTCATAGGGCAGGAGCCTACTATATCTCCTGTTTCTGTAGTGTGATACCCCCCCTTGACAGGACGCTAGTCTATCGCAGGGCCTTACCCCCAATCTATCTCCTTATCGCCTTAATGCTGAGGGCCATGCAGGGATGCATCAGGTCCCATTTTTACAGTCTTTGGTATGACTTGGCCGGGGATCGAACTCCCAACCTTCCATTCTCAGGGCGGACACACTAACCACAGTTGTTCATATGAAATGTTCTATTTTTCACTCTAGGCTGCGTTCACTGTTCTAAAACAGCACCCTCAGGTGTGTGGGGACAGTATAGCGATACTGGGCCTGTCCTTTGGGACCTCAGTGGCTTTGAGGATGGCTGTGTACTCTACTGTGATTCAGGTAGGAGAGTGCTCTTACCACACTGGCAGAATAATGTGTAGATGTGTGTATATATTTGTGTTTTTGCCTGTGTATTTGTTTGTATTTCGGTGTCTTAAACTGTTGGTCCTCTCTCAGCCCAGGTGTTTGGTATGTGTGAGTGGCAGTCATGTCCAGCTGGTGAAAGGCTCACTCTCTGACGTCTTCGGCGGGATTAATAAGTATGTGTACTATCACATGTTTAAAGATGTGTATGAATTTGTGCTTCCACTTTGATCCTCTAATAATAATTAAATTGAACTTACTCGTCTGTGTGTTTAATTTCCTAGAAACGTCCATAACACTCGCTATGATGAGGAGAATCGAGTGATCTGGCGGCATCTGCTCCTACCCATTCCAACTGATCCAACCAAGAAAGTGGATGTGGGTTTAACTCCAACTGGATTTGACCCTGATTTTAACCTATACCCTCATTATACTCACTTTATAGCTGTTCTCCCTTGTCTGTTTGACTTTATAAGGTATGTAGCATTGTCTATCCCCATGGTTTACTGTTGTGTCCTGGTTAGGTGGGGCAGCTGAAATGTCCTGTTCTAATGATTGTGGGTGAGGATGACCAAAACTGGCCTGCCACTGAGTCAGCAGAGGACGTGAGTACATTTTTTAACAATGCTTGGATTGTTGCAGAAATATGTATTATTAAGTGGTTCTACTGTAATTTTTTACAGTATGTTTTTGACGCCCAACACTTTGATGTAGAACTGAAAGAGTTTGTGTGCCTCCTCAGATGAAGCAGATGATGGAGAAAGCAGGAAACAGTCACCTGCTCACCACTCTGTCCTACCCTGGAGCTGGTCACCTGATTGAACCTCCCTATGGTCCTCATATCTGTGCCAGCAACTTCATGGTGGCTGGGACAAAACAAAAGTGTAATTTAACGTTGTTTGTGTGTGTGGTGTGTTTGTGTCCTTGTTATTATCAGAGACAGTTTGACAGTATCTTATTTTCTGTTTTGGGGATGTGTAATTTTCTACTGCTAATCGACAATACAACACACATTATCACAGTGATATGGTTGCAATGACTCATTTGTCTGGTAATATGTGAAGAACTCTCGTCACACATGCTGTTTGTTTTTCCTGGAGATAGACAAATTACTCCCTGTTAATGTTTTACGAGGCAATAAATACAATTTAAATCAAGTACATTACATACTGTCAGTCTGAAGAGCAATTTAAAAGTAATGGCTGTTTCCATGGCTGTTTCTAGCAAACATCTAGAAATGGGTTGTGTGAAGCAGTGGAATAATCACACTTGTTCTCTTTGTTTGCTGCTTCCCCTCCTGATTTGATTGCAGTGATGGTTCTTTGGGGAGGAGAGACAGCACCACACTGTTATGCACAGGAAGACTCCTGGAAGAAGATCCTTTCTTTTCTGGAGGAGCACCTATATAGAAGCACAGATGTGACCTCACAGTCAAATCTGTGACCAGGCCAGAGACACAGACATATTATTACATTTTTTTGTAATTATGACTTATCTTAATTCTCACCAGAGATGTGATGAAAAAATAATTATGTTGATATAAACCACATAAATCAACGAGCCGATGTCTTAATCCAAATTTCGTGTCATTCCCTTTCTCCTGGTTTTGGTGATCTACACGAACCATAACATTCAAAGATTGAGAAGATCTCTCAGATTAGTGCATTTTTACAAATGTTTCATACAGTCTTTCATTTCAATTAAATAGACCTCATGTCACGCCTTGGTCATTGTATTTTGTGTTTTCGTTATATATTTGGTTAGGCCAGGGTGTGACATGGGTTTATGTTGTTGTATTTCATATTGGGGTTTTTGTATTATTGGGATTGCGGCTGAGTAGGGGTGTTGTATGGGCTTGGCTGCCTGAGGCGGTTCTCAATCAGTCAGGTGATTCTCGTTGTCTCTGATTGGGAACCGTATTTAGGTAGCCTGGTTTCGCTTTGTATTTCGTGGGTGATTGTTCCTGTCTCTGTGTAGTGTTCACCAGATAGGCTGTATAGGTTTCTCGTTCCGTTTGTTGTTTTGTATTTTGTAATAGTTATTTCATGTGTCGCTTTTTCCAATAAAGTCATGAGTAACTACCACACTGCATTTCGGTCCGACTCTCTTTCGACAAATGAAGAACGCCGTTACACCTTATCACGGCTTTCTTTCCAGTTTTACTGTCGTCACAAGCAATATTGTATCTGAACCTGATAACTTACTACTGTGCATTTCTACTTTTACGAAGGCGCTATTACTAATAGGTTGTACAAAATTGTCTTCCTTGAATAAAGGAAAGCATTTGAAAATGTAAGAACTCACCCCATTGCTTTTTTTCATGGTCAGTTATCTGAATATCAAATCATCTCTGGATAACAGTTGTGTACCTTACTGTGATTGTTTCTGTTCGACCATTTTAATATCAAACTAAGTCACTATTCTCATTCACAAAATATCAAGAGGTTCTCGAGAGGTATTGATTCTCAAGTGACACTTGTAATGTAAATTTACAAAATGATCACATCTCGGGCGCTACCTCACGAGGTCACGCACTCACCCTACAGTTGTCCCCCCTCCAAGCGGATCATTGTAAACAGAATTCTCGTCCAGCCCAACAGTCCTATAGTATAAATGGTAATAGCAGAGCAAAGTTTTTGAAACAACTGAAATGTATAGACATTTTCCTAATATTTGAGACTTTTATTTGAAATTACAGTTACAGCTTTACAGCATGTTCCATTCTGAAATGGGAACAGTAGTTGGCTGCACTGAGCCATGTAAAACTATGGAAGCCCATATTCGCTCGGTCGCTACTTATTTTTTATGCTGATACTATCATACAAATTGGATATGTTTTTAATTTGTAATATTGTGTGTTGATTTCAAAGGTGGCCCCACAGGTCCTACAGTCAAATCAAAATCCAATTGTATTGGTCACATACACATGGTTAGCAGATGTTAATGTGAGTGTAGCGAAATGCAGTCATGAGGGGCAAATTACTTTCCTGGGGCTCAGAGTTTTTCATGATCTGGTAACCTAACCAACTCTGGACCCACGTTGAACAGTATGTCATAGTACTGTTCATGTGGTCCTTCTGTAGCACAGTTGGTAGAGCATGGCGCTTGTAACGCCGGGGTAGTGGGTTCGATTCCCGGGACCACCCATACGTAGAATGTATGCACACATGACTGTAAGTCGCTTTGGATAAAAGCGTCTGCTAAATGGCATATATTATTATTATTATATTATAGTAATAAATAAATACATGTTATATGAGCTATGATGGAAACAGATCATTTTTCTAATCAGGTCATATGGTTAAAGAAAACATTTCAACCCTGGCAAACTAGAGCAACCTTTATACTTGTTCATATGAAATCTATTTCTATATAACCTGTACATGACCATCTGATCATTTATCACTCCAGTGTTAATCTGCAAAATTGTAATTATTCGCCTACCTCCTCATGCCTTTTACACACAATGTATATAGACTCTTTTTTTTCATTTTTTTCTACTGTGTTATTGACATGTTAATTGTTTACTCCATGTGTAACTCTGTGTTGTCTGTTCACACTGCTATGCTTTATCTTGGCCAGGTCGCAGTTGTAAATGAGAACTTGTTCTCAACTAGCCTACCTGGTTAAATAAAGGTGAAATAAAAAATGCACTATTCAGAAATCACTGCCATTTCCTGGGTGCTAAAATTCTAATAGTTTTCCTAATTTCAGTTTGTGACAAAACAAGCAAGTATTTAAACCGCGGTGATATATATTTTTTATAACCAAAAATATTGTATTTTCAGCTGTTTGAAGCTGGTGTACAAAACTGAAAAAAACAAACTTAAGAACGGAAAGCATAGAAATTGCGGACATGGAATAGATCTACCACTTCTTAGACTTGCTTTCGATGAGAATGACAGATCTATAACAAACATTTCTACGTGAATTTGGTCGGGTCTCCCAAAAAGTTATATTGCAGCTTTAACTAGGCAGGGAGGCCAAAACTCCAACCCACCAAAACAGGCTGAAGTTTCAGACAGTCTTTTCATACCGTTCTTACACTAAAAGGACGTTATCATCCTTTTCACAATTTCACAGTATTATTCCAACCTCATAGTGTGGAAATATGTATAGAACACAGGAAAATCGTGTTTTTGACTGCACTGGGCCTTTAAGAAATGGGTTAGCATTAGCCTGTTTCCACCAAAAGTGCTATATTTTTACAGTGATGACTCCCACTGCTCCGATTTCCAATAAACAGTTCTTGCTCAATGGCCGTAGCTGTATGGACTATAGGCTCTAAAGCACTTTTTGAAATGTTGTTTTGAGGTCTGATAAATATTGTTTGTAAAGTTTAGAGAAATGTACGCTCTGACATGTTCATTGTTGAATGTTATTAATTGATTTCAATGTCAAGGAGACCCATGATAAAGGCTGTTTCATGCAATATTTTGTCTGGAGTTAGATGTTAAACTGGTGATATCCGGTTCTTTGTTGATGACAAAGTGTGTGGGAGATCAAGGACAGTGATCTAATACATTAAGTCATAGTTCATTAATACGCACGGGCAGTCCCTGTAAGGGCAAAGCATCCAATAACATTTCTGTAAATATCATTTGTTATCCTTATATCACCAGAACATTTCTGTAAATATCATTTGTTATCCTTATCACCAGAACACTTCTGTAATATAGTGTTCAGCCAGTTCAGACAAACAAAGGTGCATCTTCTCTTAGTTTCTATTACGAGAGGGTCAATGCATTTGTTTTAGAGGACATTTCCACTACAACAATCTGTGACATGAATTCAATTCCTGTGTTGACTGTAAAACCATGGAGAGCCCTCTTTGATGAGAAGTTCCATGTGGTTGTGGGGAACTTACCACCAACACAGGAGGTCACACTGCATTCTTTACATCAGTCAGAAGACACAGACTACTGGGAGGCGTTTGGGCAGTATGTCAGTGATGCTCAGGGAAGGGTCACAGGTGAGAGATATTATTTCATCATATCTTTAACCAAATTCTAAAGAAACACCTCTAAATACCAATGGGAAACATTCAGTAATAATTATTTGCTTTTAAATGTACTTAAGTATCAAGAGTAAATGCAATTGCTAAAATATACTTAAGTATGAAAAGTACAAGTATAAATCATTTCAAATTCGTTGTATTAAGCAAACCAGAAGGGACATTTTTTTTTACATTTATGGATAGCCAGGGTCACGCTCTAACGCTCTGACATAATTTACTAACTAAGCATTTGTGTCCACCAGAGCAGAGGCAGTAGGGATGACCAGGGGTGTTCTCTTGATTAGTTTGTGAATTGGACGATTTTCCTGTCCTGCTAAGCATTTAACATGTAAGGAGTACATTTGGGTGTCGGAAAATTATTTTAAAAAGTAAAAAATACGGAATTTTATTTTTGAAAAGGTAAAGTACAGATTTTTTTAACTTAAATGCTTTACACCACTGGTCTGAGATTGATATCGTATGGCGAGGTTAATGATCTATTGTCATCAAGTACTTGAATGAGGTAAAAAAAGTATGTGACTAAGATTTTGACAGACTGCTCAGTGTAAGTGAAAAATGTTTGGCTAAAGTAGACACATTTTAATTGCAAATTAATCTCTGTGCTACTTTATGTGCATGTAGTTACCAAAAGTTTGGACCTTGTTTTTTTGTTTATAGTTGCCAAAGATGAAAGTTTTGGGGGCACATATGAGGGTGTTGATCCAATGGGTTTGTTGGAGAGCATGAGACCAATACCTGGCAGTAGAACTGGACTCAGGTAAGCACTTCAACCACATCCGATTTTGTTAACGTTTCATTTTTGGAGATTGTGTGCTTTTGAACCTCTCAGTATCCCACTGCTGCCACCATATGTAATGATGCTACCAGCTATTCTGTTGGTACTTTCTGACCCTTAGATTCAGGATCAAAGAAGTCCACACTCCCATGGTGGTGACCATCTCTGTGTACAGGGGACACATGAGTCAGGGGTTCAGGGAGCAGGTGGCCCTGGCGAGTGTCGTCACAGAGCGCTGGTACATGGCCCCCGGAGTCCGCAGGGTCGACATCACAGAGGGAGGGGTCACAGGTACCCTGTTCCTGCCAACAGGTAAACTACATGCCTAGTATACTGAGTGATCACATCCGTGCAGGACAATTTGTATCGGTGGTTGTTCACTGTAACTGCATTCACTACAAGGGGAGTGTATGTTTTAGTTGCTTGAACTATGTTCAAGACACATACAACAATACATGAATGATTTACTTTTAGGTTTAAATTAACCTTGGAAAATGATTAGTAAAGCTAAAACCATGTTCATTCACCCATTGGGTCATACAGCTGCATAAGACAAAGACATTGTTCCACCAGTGGCAGTATATATATACCCCAGTTTAGGAGTCTCCTCCTCTCTAAACATTACATCTTTATTACTAGACAGGAAGTTAAGTGATGGTGTCAACAAACTGTTCCTTCTCCCTAAATGTGACCTGACCGCACCTCAGCACCCTTCCTCACCAAACCACATCTCTCCACCCTTATCAGTGCCTGCCAACATGTGATCGTCTTTCCTTCACTCAGTACATTCCAAGCTTAATTGCCTCCACCATATACATTCCTCCTACAGATAACCATTAACTTCTGGTGTATAAACCAGACTATGGAACTCCTCATGTGTCTAGTACAACTGATGATTAACGATATTTAAAGTTTCGAAATCCGACCCCATCACTATGGAGGACAGAGCTAAACAACTATACAGTACATGGATGTAAAGATGCATGCTCTGCTCTCAGGTAGACACTAACAATAATGTTTTTGTCATGTCATCCTGAAGGTCCCGGACCCTTCCCTGGAGTTTTAGACATGTGGGGAGGTGGTGGCGGCCTGGTGGAATATCGAGCTGCTCTCTTAGCATCCCACGGTTTTGCTGCCATGGCATTAATGTACCTCTTCCCAGATGCACAGAAAGCTGCTACCATTGGCTTCCATTACATTGAGGTGTGTATCTGCCCCATTTTCATATGGAGATACAAAAGAGGAATTGACTTGGAGACTTTGAAAACCATTGTCTTACATACTGTATAATGTTGATTTCTTGTCTCAGAATGGTTTTAGACTGCTGCAGGATCACCCTCTAGTGGCCTCTGACAAAATTGCCCTGCTTGGCACGTCCTTTGGTGCCTCAGTCGCTTT
This sequence comes from Oncorhynchus keta, assembly GCF_023373465.1. Taxonomy (NCBI): domain Eukaryota; kingdom Metazoa; phylum Chordata; class Actinopteri; order Salmoniformes; family Salmonidae; genus Oncorhynchus; species Oncorhynchus keta. The sequence continues at coordinate 35,529,656 of NC_068446.1, read as the reverse complement.
ATCCCTCGCTGTCTTCTCAGAAACTGTAAAAGTACGTCTCTATGCAAGTCCTTTCATCTCCTGTTCATTTTCTGGATAAACATTTGTACTTGCACCAGACCAATAATGTCCCTGTCTTAATTCATCAGTATGATTTTCCGATTTGTAGTTGCGAAATGTTTACCATGTTGCATGCAGTGATATTGGAAAGTAAATTGCATTCATGTCTATCTATACATTTTATTGATCACTATATGAGTCTAAATGATGTATGTTTCTCGGGGGAAAAATGTAATTATCCAATATGTACAGTGTAAATGACCGCTTGTCTACCTTTTTAGCCAATATGTTGTGTGTGCATCAGTGGCAGCCATGTTCTTACACTCAAAGCCAACCAGTCCATTGCGGAATCCTTCAACGTGATGAAAGAGTGAGTTTGTACCTGTGTTTGTGTATATGTGCATATGAATGTGTTTGTATATTGGCATAGCATTGACTTTGGGAGAGGACAACGTACTAATTAATTGCACCTGACCATTGACCATGTGTTTGCAGACACGTCCATAAGTCTCGCATGGATGAGAACAACTGCATAATCTGGAGGGACACTCTTCTACCCATTCCAGAGGATTCTGACCTGAAAGTAGATGTAAAAGACTCACCGTTTCAGAACCTTGGGTCTCGGCCGGCTTGTTTTGAATTATATTTTCCTCATTCACAAAATGGTGGTCTTGATATAAATCAATATTTTTTGTTCTTTTCCCAGGTGGGGAGGATAACATGTCCATTACTACTGGTTGTCGGACAAGATGATACTAATTGGGCCGCTGTTGAATCAGCTGATGATGTGAGCAATGTTCCTGTCAATATTCAGTGTGTCCTTATGTAGCCTACTCTTAAAATGGATTTGCGTGAATGGATGTATTCTCCATGAGCTGAACTCAGGCTTTAGGGTAAATCATGCATTGATGTCAATGGGATAATTTCTTGTGAGAAGTATTGCTTGGATATGAACCCTGTTCAAGTTCATCAATTGCTCCATCTCAGATGACACAGATGATGGCGAGAGCAGGGAACAGTCACCTGCTGACCACTCTGTCCTACCCTGGAGCTGGTCACCTGATTGAACCTCCCTATGGTCCCCACTGCAGGGCTTGTACCTTTGTGTTGCAGCCAGGACAACAGAGAGGTGCCTTTGCAGAGTCATTCATGCAGACAGACTGTACTTTTATAGTTCTTGTGCTCCTATAGGATTCCCAATACATTCCTCTGGGACCACAGGGATTTGCAATGTTTTGCTCTAGCTCAACACTACCACACCAGATGAAACTAGTTCACAAATGATCCTACAGTTCTATATTTTTCTTATGTACTGTAACTTGAATGCATTTTTATGTAGGTCTACATTACACAGTCATAGGAATACCATGTCTCAAATGTCTTATATCTAAAGCAGTCATTCCAACTTTTGCAGTGGTCGTGCTGTGGGGAGGCCTCGCCAAACCTCACGCCGTTGCACAGGAAGACTCATGGAAGAAGATTCTAGATTTTTTGCAAGAGCATCTCTGTCACAGTGTCAAACCCCATGTGTATTCCAGACTGTGAGCATTGTCTTACGTCAGGTTGCGTCACTCCTACGTGTGAGAGAAGATTCTAGGTTTTCACCAAGAGCATCTCTTCCAGAGCATTGATCCACAGTCTGATTTTGAGGTCATCACAATCAAACAAAAATATGCTGAATTGATACTAAGATGACAACAGCCCAGATGCAGTGGGAGTGTACTACAGCATCAACCGTCACATTGGTGCAAGATGAGTTCAAGATTTCGCTGAAAGTCTGAGTTATACCCACACATCTCAACTTAATTTTCAGTCCTTTGTGCCGAAGCAATGTCACTGAATTCTGAAGAGGACTTTGTGTATTATTTCTGTAGTTTCAAAGAATCAATGATTTTCTTCCTGTTTTCAAAGATGTCTTTCCACTCTCTGGTATTTAATAGTAAAACTACGGTACTGTAGAACTTCAAGGCCACCACAGGTGAAACAGCATGGTAGGTATAATTGTAATATTGTCATACAATAAATGTAAACTGAATGTATCTATTTATTGTTGTTTTTTTTCAAATCTAGAAATATATGTTTTTGCTAAATAAATCAAATAAAATGTTATTTGTCACATGCGCCGAATACAACAGGTGTAGGTAGACCGTACCATGAAATGCTTACTTACAAGCCCTACTTACAATGCAGTTGTAAGAAAAATAAGAGTTAAGAAGACTATTTACTAAATAAACAAATCAGCTCGAGTAATCGGGTACAGAAAGTGACTATGCATAGATAATAAGCAGCGAGTAGCAGCAGGGGGGGTTAATGCAAATAGTCTGGGTAACCATTTGATTAGCTGTTCAGGAGTCTTATGGCTTGGTGGTAGAAGCTGTTAAGAAGCATTTTGGACCTAGACTTGACACTCCGGTACCGCTTCCCATGAGGTAGCAGTGGGAACAGTCTGTGACTAGGGTGGCATTAGTCTTTGGCAATTTTTAGGGCCTTCCTCTGACACTGCCTAGTATAGAGGTCCTGGATGGCAGGAACTTTGGCCCCAGTGATGTACTGGGCCATACGCACTACACTCTGCAGCTCTTTGTGGTCAGAGACCGAGCAATTTCCATACCAGGCAGTGATGCAACCAATCTATATATCCCTCAATGGTGCAGCTGTAAAACGTTTTGAGGATCTAAGGACCCATGCCAAATATTTTCAGTCTCCTGAGGGGGAATAGGTGTTGTCGTGCCCTCTTCATGACTGTCTTGGCGTGTTTGGACCATGATAGTTTGTTGGTAATGTGGACACCAAGTAACTTGAAGCTGTCAACCTGTTCCACTACAGCCCTGTCGATGAGAATGGGGGTGTACTCGGTCCTCCTTTTCCTGTAGTTCACGATCATCTCCTCTGTCTTGATCACGTTGAGGGAGAGGTTGTTGTCCTAGCACAACACCTCCAGGTCTCTGACCTCCCTATAGGATGTCTCATCGTTGTCGGTGATCAGTCTACCACTGTTGTGTCATCGGAAAACTTAACAATGGTGTTGGAGTCGTGCCTGGCCATGCAGTCATGAGTGAACAGGGAGCACAGGAGGGGACTAAGCATACACCCCTGAGGGGCCCCCGTGTTGAGGATCAGCGTGGCAGATGTGTTGTTGCCTACCCTTACCACCTGGGTGTAAGGGTAGGAGATTTATTTTTTGCAAACATCCTTTCTCAATTTAAAAGTAATCCTCAAAATGATAATCTAGTTTTTCAAAAGTATCAGTAATCTGATTACAATATTTTAGCTGGTAACGTAAGGGATTACAGTTACCCTTTTTTTGTAATACCTTACATGTAACAGTTTACATGTAATCCGTTACTCCCTAACCCTGCTCCTCATTGCTACCGTATGAGTCCTGGAACATATTTCAGTCTGTGCTAGCAAAAGAGTCCTGTAGGGTAGCATCTGCGTCATCTGATCACTTCCATTTTGAGCGAGTCACTGGTACTTCCTGCTTTAGATTTTGCTTGTAAGCAGGAATCAGGAGGATAGAATTATGGTCAGATTTGCCAAATGAAGGGTGAGGGAGAGCTTTGTACACATTTCTGTACGCGTCTCTGTTTGTGGAGTACAGGTGGTACAGGAGTTTTTTCCCCCTCTTGTTGCAGATGTAAGATGCTGGTAATGAGGTAAAACGGATTTAAGTTTCCCTGAACTAAAGTCCCCGGCCAATAGGATCGCCGCCTATGGATGAGCATTTTCTTGTTTGCTTATGGCAGTATACAGCTCATTGAGTGCGGTGTTAGTGCCAGCATGAGTTTGTGGTGGTAAATAAACATCTAGAAAAAATATAGATGAAAATGATCTCGGTAAATAGTGTGGTCTACAGCTTATCATGAGGTATTCTACCTCAGGCGAGCAATACCTTGAGACTTCCGTAATAGTAGATTTATTGGCAAATAGACAGACTTCCACCCCTTGTCTTACCGGAGGCAGATGTTCGGTCTTGCCGATGCATGGAAAAACCAGCCAACTGTATATTATCAATTTCGTTGTTCAGCCACGCCTCTGTGAAACATAAGATATTACCTCCCATTGGTAGGATAGTCTTGAACGGAGCCTATTCAGTTTATTCTCCAATCGTTGCACATTGGTCAGTAGGAATGATGTAAGAGGTGGGTTACCCACTCGCTGATGAATTTTCACAAGGAACCCAAACCTGCGTCCCCTGTATCGGCGTCTTCTCTTCATGTGAATGACAGGGATTTGGGCCTGGTCGGGTATGTGAAGTAAATCCTTCACATCCGACTCGTTAAAGAAAATATCTTCGTCCACTTCGAGGTTAGTAATCGCTCGTCTGATATCCAGAAGCTCTTTTCGGTCATAAGAGACGGTGGCAGAAACATTATGTACAAAATAAGTTACAAACAATGCAAAAAACACACAAATTAGCACAATTGGTTAAGAGCCCGTAAAACGGCAGCCATTTCCTCCGGCGGCATTCTCCAAACATGATTTTAAATGTAATATACTGTATGTAAAAAAAATATATATATTATGAGACCCAAGCTGTTAATTGTTTTGTTTTTTTTCCTCAAAAGTTATTTTCAAATTGAACGTATGTTTCTGGTATAGGTATTTGTGTTGTTGGTCATTATCCAATTGATAAGTTAACAACTAATATGTGTATGTTTGTGAGTGGAGGCTATTGAGGAGAGGACAGCCCATAATAATGTCAGGAACCGAGTAAATGGAATGGCATCAAACACATGGAAACCATGTGATTGATGTATTTGATACCATTCCACCTATTCCGCTCCAGCCAATACCACAAGCCTGTCCTCACAAACCTCCTGTGGTTAATATCAATTGAACAAATCCTCAAAAAATGCTTGCCAATATTTACCTTTCTCTTGCATCTGCAAGAGGGGGGTAGGATTCACAGGGTGCCCTGCTCTATCCATCATCTGCTTCAACCTGAGGAGAAAGTTATGCTCACAGATGTCAAGTAATAATTCAGCTCATGAAATAATACATTCATTCACGCATGCCATTTTTTAGAGTAGGCTACATAAGGCTACATACACTCAATACTGTCAGGAACATTGCTCACATCATCAGCTGATTCAACAGTGGCCCAATTCGTATCATCTTGTCAGACAACCAGTAATAATGGACATGACATCCACCTCACCTGAGAACAGAACTTTTGGGGGGGGGATTTATATCAAGAAAAACAATATAGGGAATAGACTAAGACCACCATTTTGTGAACAAGGAAAATACCATTTAAAACAAGCCGGCAGAGACCAAAGGTTCTGAAATGGCGGGTCGTTTACATCTACTTTCAGGTCAGAATCCTCTGGAATGGGTAGAAGAGTGTCCCTCCAGATTATGCAGTTGTTCTCATCCATGCAGGAATTGTGGACGTGTCTGGTGCAATTAATCAGTATGGGTGCAATTCATCAGTACTTTAAGTCAATGTAATGCTAACGTTTATGAGATTTATTTATGAGATTCCCTAAACACGGCACTTCGATACAGCTACGACCGGAAGTGAAATTATCATAGCAGATTAGGAGAATTTAAGCAGCAGGTTAGGAGAATTTAACGTAGCAGATTAGAATTATGTTAAGGTTAGGAAAAGGGTTAGGGTTAGCGAAAATACTTTCCTAACCTGCTCCGAAATATGCCAGCTCAATAGCAGTGGTGGAAAAAGTATCCAATTGCCATACTTGAGTAAAACTAAAGATACCTTACTATAAAATGAATTAAGTAAAAGTGAAAGTCACCCTGTAAAATACTACTTGAGTAAAAGTCTAAACGTATTTGGTTTATAATAAAAGTTAAGTATCAAAAGTAATTGTAATTTATCAAATATATTTAAGTATCAAAAGTAAAAGTATAAATAATTACAAAGGATGTATATTACACAAACCTGACGCCATAATTATCGTTTTTTTAAATGTATTTACAGATAGACATGGGCACGCTCCAACACTCAGACATTTACCAACGAAGCATGTGTTTCGTGAGTCTACCAGATAAGAGGCTGTATGGATGACCAGGGATGTTTTTTGATAAGTGCGTGAATTAGACTATTTTATTGTCCTGTTAAGCATTCAAAATGTACTTTTGGGGGAGGGAAAATGTATAGAGTGAAAAGTACATCATTTTCTTTAGGAATGTAGTGAAGTAAAAGTAAAAGTAGTCCAAAATATAAATAGTCAAGTACAGATACCCCCCAAAAACGACTTAAGTAAATCAAATCAAATCAAATGTTATTTGTCACATACACATGGTTAGCAGATGTTAATGCGAGTGTAGCGAAATGCTTGTGCTTCTAGTTCCGACAATGCAGTGATAACCAACAAGTAATCTAACTAACAATTCCAAAACTACTGTCTTAAACACAGTGTAAGGGGATAAGGAATATGTACATAAGGATATATGAATGAGTGATGGTACAGAGCAGCATACAGTAGATGGTATCGAGTACAGTATATACATATGAGATGAGTGTGTAGACAAAGTAAACAAAGTGGCATGGTTAAAGTGGCTAGTGATACATGTATTACATAAGGATGCAGTCGATGATGTAGAGTACAGTATATACATATGCATATGAGATGAATAATGTAGGGTAAGTAACATTATATAAGGTAGCATTGTTTAAAGTGGCTAGTGATATATTTACATAATTTCCCATTATTAAAATGGCTGGAGTTGGGTCAGTGTCAATGACAGTGTGTTGGCAGCAGCCACTCAATGTTAGTGGTGGCTGTTTAACAGTCTGATGGCCTTGAGATAGAAGCTGTTTTTCAGTCTCTCGGTCCCAGCTTTGATGCACCTGTACTGACCTCGCCTTCTGGATGATAGCGGGGTGAACAGGCAGTGGTTCGGGTGGTTGATGTCCTTGATGATCTTTATGGCCTTCCTGTAACAACGGGTGGTGTAGGTGTCCTGGAGGGCAGGTAGTTTGCCCCGGTGATGCGTTGTGCAGTCCTCACTACCCTCTGGAGAGCCTTACGGTTGAGGGCGGAGCAGTTGCCGTACCAGGCGGTGATACAGCCCACCAGGATGCTCTCGATTGTGCATCTGTAGAAGTTTGTGAGTGCTTTTGGTGACAAGCCGAATTTCTTCAGCCTCCTGAGGTTGAATAGGCGCTGCTGCGCCTTCTTCACGACGCTGTCAGTGTGAGTGGACCAATTCAGTTTGTCTGTGATGTGTATGCCGAGGAACTTAAAACTAGCTACCCTCTCCACTACTGTTCCATCGATGTGGATAGGGGGTGTTCCCTCTGCTGTTTCCTGAAGTCCACAATCATCTCCTTAGTTTTGTTGCCGTTGAGTGTGAGGTTATTTTCCTGACACCACACTCCGAGGGCCCTCACCTCCTCCCTGTAGGCCGTCTCGTCGTTGTTGGTAATCAAGCCTACCACTGTTGTGTCGTCCGCAAACTTGATGATTGAGTTGGAGGCGTGCGTGGCCACGCAGTCGTGGGTGAACAGGGAGTACAGGAGAGGGCTCAGAACGCACACTTGTGGGGCCCCCGTGTTGAGGATCAGCGGGGAGGAGATGTCTTTCAAGTATTTTTACTTAAGTACCATTGCTCAAAAGCTACATGAACTTTCAGCTTTTGTATTTGAAATTAGATAAGTCCCACCAACTAACACTTTTATAAAGATGACACTGACTGACCAGAGAGCAGAGCTCTCCTAAAACCCTCATTTAATAAAATCGTAGGTGACTACAAATCAGAGCCAATGGCTTGAGGGAATGGAGTTATACCTAGCTACAACGAGAGGATGAGAAGGATAAAGGATTCCAGAGTTGGGAATATGGAAGCTGGATGGACGAATTTGAAAATGGAATATGAATCTTGAATGATAGATCGAAAAAAAAAAGAGGAAAGCCTAGCAGTTTTATTGTTGTTTGATCAAGAGGTTCTCCGGACTCATGTAAACTTGGGTATGTGAGAAATGCGGTGAGACTGTGTGTACAGAAGCTGCTGCAGTGTTACAATTGTAAAAGTTTGGACATGTGGCAAGTGTTTGTCAAAGGAATAAATATGTTGTAGTCGATGAAGCATGTTGCTGTAATTGTGATGGGGATCATGTTCACTTGTTCCCAGAGTGTCCTGTAAAGATGAAGGAGGTCACAGTAGCTAGGATCAGGGCTATCCAACAGGTCTCCTATGTGGAGGCAGTGAAAATAGCTGAAGGAGCCAGCGGAGAAGAGATGGTAGTGAATGCCCCACAGTCTGCAGTGAATGCCGTTCAGGAGAAGGATCCTGAAACACAAACAGTGAAGAAGGTGGACTTTGTTGACTTTACTGCGCAAGTGACAAATTGCACTGGACAAACAAATAAAAAATCTAAGTAACTAGACATCATGGTCAGTTCCTGGATGGGAGACCAGATGCTGCTGGAAGTGGTGTTGGAGGTCCAGTAGGAGGCACTCTTTCCTCTGGTCTAAAAAAATATCCCAATGCCCCAGGGCAGTGATTAGGGACATTGCCCGGTGTAGATTCCCAATCTGGCCTTCAAACCATCATGGTCACCTAATAATCCCCAGTATACAATTGGCTCATTCATCCCCCTCCTCTCCCCTGTAACTATTCCCCAGGTCGTTGCTGCAAATGAAAAAGTGTTCTCAGTCAACTTACCTGGTAAAATAACGGATACATAAATAAATAAATAATCATTGTGAAGGCTGCAAAATATATTTCTGGATATCCAGAACTTTTCAAACACAATGTTACAGGGAATATTGAGTGAAGCGTTTCCCCCGTCCCAGGTTCCAGAGCCTGAGTAAGGATCTGAATAGATATTTGAATCCAACTGAAGGAGTACGGTATTTTTTTTGTTTTTGTTGAACATTATGAGTATTTTTTTAACCCTTCCCTTCTCCCTTATAGTTTGAGTTAAAGTTGATCAGTTTTCACCCCATCCAGTAGGTGGCAGCATGCACCTCTAATGTTGTGTGCAGACCGCCTAATATCATAAAAGAAGAAGAGGAAAACAAGCGGGAGGAGGCGTTCTGTGTCACGCAACTTGGGTCAAGATCTCTTTCTTTCTTTGCTCTTAGGAACGGGTGCTTTATGGGCAGTGTTAAGTGTGGAGGTGGAGCAATTGAAGTTGAAAATTCCTGGTGTTTGTGACGGCCACCGTTTGGTGCGACGTAGAACCGGTGGGGAGCGTGGTGAAACAGGAGTCATTGTCAGTCATGTTGAGTTTTGAGTCAGAGACTCTAGCAGAAAAAGTCATGTTAGAGGCAGGTAGAGAGGCAGGTTGAAGTGGCCAGAGTCAGAATAGTGCAGATATGCTGAGGCAGTGAAGAAAGTGGAGGCGGATGGGTCAAGGGTGAGGGATTCTGAGAGGATCCCAGTGAGTAGTAGATCTGTGCCAGCACAGAGGGATAGGGCAATGAGTGAGTTATGCTTCAGTAAGGTTGGCTTCTTATAGCATTCATAGCAATGGTTATCAACTGTACGGTAGTAATGGAACATAAATCACAGAGAATATGCTGTGGTGGCAGCTGCAGAGAAGTATTTGGTCATTCAAGATCTGATTTCAGAAGAGTTACAGGGTGTGTTGAGGGGTGGTATCCTGTCCTCCCAGGCCGTTGGCATGGTGCAGGAGCAGATGCTGTCAAATTCGTGAAATGGGGTAGTGGGTATTTAATGAGTGTAGGTGCAAGGTGCAGAGAAGTATTTTATTTTCTATTTAAACTTTATTTACCTAGGCAAGTCAATTATGTGCTGCCCTATGGGACTCCCAATCACAGCCAGATGTGGTACAGCCTGGATTCAAACATGGGACTGTAGTGATGCCTCTAGCACTGAGATGCAGTGCCTTAGACCGCTGCACAACTCAGAAGCCCTGGTGCAGGACATTTTACTGCAGAAGAGTTAATGGGGTGGTGATTTTTATTTTGATGAAATAGTGGTATGTAGGTGTAGGGTTAGTTGGTGGTACAAGTTTTTCATTTTAGGAGCAGGAATAATGAAGAGAATTTAATGTAGGTAGGTTGTGACAGGCCTCACAATTTATTACAGTGTTTCCAACCTTGGTCCTTAAGTACCCCCAACTGAACACATTGGTGTTGTAACACATCATTCAGCGTATTGAGGGCTTGATCATTAGTTGACAAGTTCAATCAGATATGCTTGTCCAGAGTTACAATAAAAAGGCTGTTGCTGAGTGCATAAGTGGCGGGGGTGTGTGTCTGCGGTGTGTGTGTGTGTGTGTGTGTTGAGACAGCCGCGGGCAGCTGAGTCACGTGAGGAGCCAGGGCAGCACATCTTTTTACCAGTTGTACTGTAGCTATTTAGATTGTCATTATGGTGACAGCTACTGCATTTCCAACCATTTCTCCATAAAACATATTAACGTGTTAGAACTGATGCGCATCAAGAAATAGGGCGACAATGCGCAGAATAAATTTGCTCGGAGGTCGACTTTGCTTGTCAAGTCATGTCAAGCAAATGGTTTAAACGCATCAAGTGCTGCGCGAGGGGAAATGTTCAATGGAGGTTATGGAATTGCCTAAGGTGCTTCTGATACGGAAAAAGCCCACAATCAAGCTGACATTGACTGTGGAGAGGGATACATCTGTTGGCCATTAAGTAGGCTATTAATGCATATACCAACGTAGGCTACCATTTGATACAATAAATATGTTGAAATGACTATCACTGGACGAGGGAAGGCAGGAGTGCGTGACGAGGGAAGGCAGGTGTGCGTGACGAGGGAAGGCAGGAGTGCGTGACGAGGGAAGGCAGGAGTGTGTGACGAGGGAAGGCAGGAGTGCGTGACGAGGGAAGGCAGGAGTGCGTGACGAGGGAAGGCAGGAGTGCGTGACGAGGGAAGGCAGGAGTGCGTGACGAGGGAAGGCAGGTGTGCGTGACGAGGGAAGGCAGGAGTGCGTGACGAGGGAAGGCAGGAGTGCGTGACGAGGGAAGGCAGGAGTGCGTGACGAGGGAAGGCAGGTGTGCGTGACGAGGGAAGGCAGGAGTGCGTGACGAGGGAAGGCAGGAGTGCGTGACGAGGGAAGGCAGGAGTGCGTGACGAGGGAAGGCAGGTGTGCGTGACGAGGGAAGGCAGGTGTGCGTGACGAGGGAAGGCAGGTGTGCGCGACGAGGGAAGGCAGGTGTGCATGATGGATGGCAGGAGTGCGTGATGGATGGCAGGTGTGCGTGATGCAGGGCAACCTGGCAGCCTCAAGCGCCAGGAGGAGAGAAGAGCGGGAGCAGACGTGACACAGGAGCAATTAGGGTGAGGTGCCTTGCTCAAGGGCACATCAACAGAATCTCGGGGATTCAAACCAACGACCGTTCAGTTACTGGTCCAACGCTCTGAACCGTTAGGCTACCTGAAAAAGTGTCACTTGCCACATCATCACGACGATTCATTTTGCTTCAACATCATCAGGATGATGCGTTATGCTTCATATGATTCATTTTGCTTCATCATGATGATGTGGCAAGAGACACCTTGCTGCTGTATAGTTTTTGCGTGCATTTTTCCTTTAAGATCATGTCCAATCATGAACAGTTTATTTAACATAAATACAACAAAAATACAAAAACCAGGAACATGATGCGTAACTATATAAAAATAAATCCTGCTTCTGTGGAACCAAAGCATCATTGTTTTATCCATGATGATATTTAACAAAAACAATACATGGACTCATTCAGTTTACATTCTGCTGACATGCAAAACAGTTTGGGACTGTATTAACAGTTATACATTAACAGAATAATGTAACAAATACCTAAATATTGTTTTGGAGTGGATTTTTCACTTACAAATTTAAGCACTTACAAATGTGTAACATATTGTATGATTTGGAATTCTAACAATTCTAACATATCATACTAATTGCAGGATTACATTTTTATTTTCTCCAGGACTTTTTTGGCTCGTGAGCACTATTTTCAAAACTACTGGCTGAAATGATACAAAACCTTTATAACGCATATATTACTTTTTTTGTATTTTATTCTGATCCCCATTAGCTGTTGCTGAAGCAGCCACTACACTTCCTGGGGTCCACACAAAACATGACATAATACAGAACATCAATAGACAAGAACACCTCAAGGACTGAGCAACACAAATTTTAAATAAGAAAAATAGAAAGAAAAAAAAGTTCCAACTGACAGTTACCCACACATCAGCACATATACACCACCTTTCAACAGTTTGGAGTCACTTAGAAATCTCATTGTTTTTGAAAGAAAAGCAAAAACAAATGTCCATTAAAATAACATCAAATTCATCAGAAATACAGTGTAGAAGTTAATGTTGTAAATGACTATTGTAGCAGGAAAAGGCTGATATTTAATGGAATATCAACATAGGCGTACAGTGGACCATTATCAGCAACCATCACTCCTATGTTCCAATGGCACGTTGTGTTAGCTAATCCAAGTTATAATTTGAAGAGTCTAATTGATCATTAGAAAACCCTTTTGCAATTATGTTAGCACAGCTGAAAACTGTTGTCCTGATTAAAGAAGCAATAAAACTAGCCTTCTATTGACCAGCTGAGCAAAACACCAGTCTCAATGTCAACAGTGAAGAGGAGACTCTGGGATGCTGGCCTTCTAGGCAGAGTTGCAAATTAAATGCCATATCTAAGACTGGCCAATAACAAAAGATTAAGATGGGCAAAAGAACACAGAAGCTGGACAAAGGAACTCTGTCTTGAAGGCCAGCATCCCAGTGTCGACTTTTCACTGTTGATGTTGAGACTGGTGTTTTGTGGGTTCTATTTAATGAAGCTGCCAGTTGAGTACTTGTGAGTCTGTTTCTCAAACTACACACTCTAATGTACTTGTCTTCTTGCTCCGATCTCAGTTTCTTGGCAATTTCTCACATGGAATAGCCTTCATTTTTCAGAACAAAAATAGACTGATGAGTTTCAGAAGAAAGTGATTTGTTTCTGGCCGTTTTGAGCCTTTAATCGAACCCACAAATGCTGATTCTCCAGATTCTCAACTAGTCTAAAGAAGTCCAGTTTTAATGCTTCTTTAATCAGGAAAGTTTTGCCAGTGACAGATTATGGTCAGTATTACTGTATCAAAGGCTGCACTGTCTAACAATAAAGCTCCCACAATCTTCTTATTATCAATTTCATTCAGACAATAATTTGTGTCACTGCAGTACATGTGTTCCCTTCTCTATAGACATGCTGAAAGTCTGTTGTTAATTTGTTCACAGATAAATAGCATTGTATCTGGTCAAACACCATTTTTCCCAAAGGTTTGCTAAGAGCCAGCAGCAAGCTGATAGGTCTCTTTGTGTTTGTTTAAAATATCCTTCATGTGTGATAGAGAGACACCACTGTCCTCAACGGTACTCCCACCGGCTTTGGTCTTTGTCATAGTAGCTAGCAACGTAGGTCACGGCGAAGACTGAAAACAACAAACAGCAGGGATCTAGACAGCCACAAACTCAGGACAATCCGCGCTCCCAGCCACAAACCTGTTACATAATATTACACTATTTTAAATGTCACACACATTTCAAATAAGTGTGCAGAATGACTAATTCAACTCCATCTTTCATTGAATAGCACTGAGACCGCACTTGTGAAGGTGGTAAATTACATTTTAATGGCATCGGACCGAGGCTCTGCATCTGTCCTTGTGCTCCTAGACCTTAGTGCTGCTTTTGATACCATCGATCACCACATTCTTTTGGAGAGATTGGAAACCCAAATTGGTCTACACGGACAAGTTCTGGCCTGGTTTAGATCTTATCTGTCGGAAAGATATCAGCTTGTCTCTGTGAATGGTTTGTCCTCTGACAAATCAACTGTAAATTTTGGTGTTCCTCAAGGTTCCGTTTTAGGACCACTACTGTTTTCACTATATATTTTACCTCTTGGGGATGTTATTCGAAAACATAATGTTAACTTTCACTGCTATGCGGATGACACACAGCTGTACATTTCAATGAAACATGGTGAAGCCCCAGAATTGCCTTTGCTAGAAGCATGTGTTTCAGACATAAGGAATTGGCTGGCTGCAAACGTTCTACTTTTAAACTCGGACAAAACAGAGATGCTTGTTCTAGGTCCCAAGAAACAAAGAGATATTCTGTTGAATCTGACAATTAATCTTAATGGTTGTACAGTCGTCTCAAATAAAACTGTGAAGGACCTCGGCGTTACTCTGGACCCTGATCTCTCGTTTGAAGAACATATCAAGACCATTTCAAGGACAGATTTTTTTCCATCTACGTAACATTGCAAAAATCAGAAACGTTCTGTCCAAAAATGATTTAGAAAAATTAATCCATGCTTTTGTCACTTCTAGGTTAGACTACTGCAATGCTCTACTTTCCGGCTACCCGGATAAAGCACTAAATAAACTTCAGTTAGTGCTAAATACGGCTGCTAGAATCCTGACTAGAGCCCAAAAATTTTATCATATTACTCCAGTGCTAGCCTCCCTACACTGGCTTCCTGTCAAGTCGCTCTGGATAAGAGCGTCTGCTAAATGACTTAAATGTAAAATGTAAGGCAAGGGCTGATTTCAAGGTTTTACTGCTAACCTACAGCATTACATGGGCTTGCTCCTACCTATCTCTCTAATTTGGTCCTGCCATACATACCTACACGTACGCTACGGTCACAAGACACAGGCCTCCTAATTGTCCCTAGAATTTCTAAGCAAACAGCTGGAGGCAGGGCTTTCTCCTATAGAGCTCAATTTTTATGGAATGGTCTGTCTACCCATGTGAGAGACGCAAACTTGGTCTCAACCTTTAAGTCTTTACTGAAGACTCATCTCTTCAGTGGGTCATATGATTGAGTGTTGTCTAGCCCCGGAGTGTGAAGGTGAACGGAAAGGCTCTGGAGCAATGAACCGCTGTTGCTGTCTCTGCCTGGCCGGTTCCCCTCTTTCCACTGGGATTCTCTGCCTCTAACCCTATTACAGGGGCTGAGTAACTGGGATGAGTTAGGGCTCTTTCATACCGTCCCTAGGAGGGGTGCGTCACCTGAGTGGGTTGAGTCACTGATGTGATCTTCCTGTCTGGGTTGGCGCCCCCCCTTGGGTTGTGCCGTGGCGGAGAGCTTTGTGGGCTATACTCGGCCACCCGGCACAGCCAGAAAAGGACTGGCCACTCCACATAGCCTGGTTCCTCTCTATGTTTCTTCCTAGGTTTTGGCCTTTCTAGGGAGTTTTTCCTAGTCACCGTGCTTCTACACCGGCATTGCTTGCTGTTTGGGGTTTAAGGCTGGGTTTCTGTATAGCACTTTGACATATCAGCTGATGTACGAAGGGCTATATAAATACATTTGATTTGATTTTGAAGGGGACCAAAATACAGCGTGGTGTGAATACATTCTTCTTTATTGAATGACGAACAATAAGAACACTTAAACAAAAAGATAAAGATAAACGTGACCGCTATATAAACAATGTGCAACATAACATAGACAATAACCCACAAAATAACCAAAGAAGATGGCTGCCTAAATATGGTTCCCAATCAGAGTCAACGATAAACACCTGCCTCTAATTGAGAACCAATCTAGGCAACCATAGACCTACATAAACACCTAGATGGAAACAACCCCATAAATCTACAAAACCCCTAGACAGTACAAACACCCTAGAATGAGACAAAAACACACATATCACCCATGTCACACCCTGACCTAACCAAAATAATAAAGAGAACAAAGAATGCTAAGGTCAGGGCCATAGTGGAGTTTGGAGTGTGACTGTTTGAGGTTGTGGACAGGTGTCTTTTATACTGATAACAAGTTCAAACTGGTGCCATTAATACAGGTTAAGAGGAGCCTCTTAACCTCATAGTCTACCAATACCGGATCCGGGTTCGTGACTACGGCTCAAGCTCATTAGCATAACGCACAATGCGAAAAAATATTCCTAAAAATATTTAACCTCCACACATTAACAAGTAAAATAGCTCAAATGAAAGATAAACAAGTTGTTTATCTACCCAGCAAGTCAGATTTCTAAAATGTTTTACGGCGAAAACATAGCACATATTTATGTCAAACCACCACCACAGACATAGCTCATTTGCATAGCCAAGTAGGAAAAAATATGCAATCAACAAACGCAGGATTAAAAGAAAAATCATTTCACTAACTGTTTGAAATCTTCATCAGATGACAGTAATATAACATGTTACACAGTACATTCATTTTTTTCAATAATCTGCAATATATATCCATAAATCTCTGTTTACAATGATGCATCGTTCAAAAAATGCTACTAAAATGTCAGGAGAAATGTCGATAGCTCCGGCAGATAACGTCAGCTAACAAGGAATACACATCATAAACTTTGACTAAATATGCATGTTTTACATATGTATAGGAAG
Source organism: Oncorhynchus keta (assembly GCF_023373465.1). NCBI lineage: Eukaryota > Metazoa > Chordata > Actinopteri > Salmoniformes > Salmonidae > Oncorhynchus > Oncorhynchus keta. The sequence continues at coordinate 35,513,275 of NC_068446.1, read as the reverse complement.
ATACACTTCTTCTAAATGCAATCGCTGTGTTACATTTATTTTTAACGTTACAGGTTGCGTTCACTAGGCTATACTAGGAGTCGGCGCTCCAAAATTAGCATTATCGCTCCTCTATCTTGGAGTCGACAGAAACCCAAATTTACCACATAAATATTCCCTTACCTTTGCTGTTCTTCCATCAAAAGACCTGGAAGGGATTATACTTACCAAACCAGCGTTTAGTTTTCAAGTCTGCCTTTCGGTTCTCAAAATAGCCACATTTCGGTCGAAATGTAGGCAAAATTCAAGTGGATGCGCACCAAAACGTCGAAATTACATATTATATGTCGAGTAAACTTGTCAAACTATGTTCATAATTAAGCTTTAACATGTTATAAAGGTGCACAGAAATCTTGAGGACGAACAGAAACACACACGTCGTTTAATCGATCCTGAAGAAAATACATCACCCGGCCAGAGCGCGTGTAACAGTCACCTTTTTTTCCCGCTTGGCCGAGAGGTTTCAGCTCGCTCAAACTCCAGTGAGCGCACGATTCTCACAATGAGAAGCCCCATTGAAAGCAGGCTTCGCGCTGAACACGTACAGACTGTTCCCAGAGCGGTAGCTGTTTGGGAAGTGCGTGTGAGATGACGTCAAAGTTGGGCCAACTTTTTCCATGACAAGAGAGCATTTGGGAGAATGCATGCCCTGAGGGTTCTGCTTTACATAGAGACAAAATTTTAACGGTTTTAGAAGCTTTAGAGTGTTTTCTATTCGATAATATTTATATGCATATATTAGCAATTTTGGGGAAAAATATTTTCAGTTTACTATGGGCACGCACTTTCTCCAACAGGGGCAGTGTAGAGCAAGAGTTCTAAGAGGTTAAAGAAGAAGTTACAGGTCTGTGAGAGCCAGAAATCTTGCGTGTTTGTAGGTGACCAAATTCTTATTTTCCACCATAATTTGCAAATAAATTCATAAAAAATCCTACAATGTGATTTTCTGGAATTTTTTTCGCTCATTTTGTCTGTCATAGTTGAAGTGTACCTATGATGAAAATTACAGGCCTCTCTCATCTTTTTAAGTGGGAGAACTTGCACAATTGGTGGCTGACTAAATACTTTTTTGCCCCACTGTACCACAATTTATTTTTCACAGTCCCCAAATCCAGAACAAATAGAGCCCCAATTGCATGGAACTTCCTTCCATCTCATATTGCTGAAATAAACAGCAAACCTGGTTTCAAAAATCAGATAAAGCAACACCTCATGGCACAACACTTCTCCCCTATTTGACCTAAGTAGTTTGTGTGTATGCATTGATACGTAGGCTACGTGTAACGGATGTGAAACGGCTAGCTTAGTTAGCGGTGCACGCTAAATAGCGTTTCAATCAGTGACGTCACTGTAGTAGTTCCCCTTGCTCTGCAAGGGCCGTGGCTTTTGTGGAGCGATGGGTAACAATGCTTCGAGGGTGACTGTTGTTGATGTGTGCAGAGGGTCCCTGGTTCGCGCCCGGGTATGGGCGAGGGGACGGTCTAAAGTTATACTGTTACATACTTTCCTCTGTTACATACGTGCCTTCGCCCATGCCTTTGAAAATATATATTTTTTGTTCTGTCCTTGAGCTGTTCTTGTTTATTGATGTTCTGTATTATGTCATTCTATATTATGTTTCATGTTTTGTGTGGACCCCAGGGAGAGTAGCTGCTGCTTTTGCAACAGCTAATGGGGATCCTAATAAAATACCAAATACCAAACACATTTTAATCAAACCATATGGTTCAAATGAAAAATACATACCAAATAATACGTACTTAAACAAATTGCATTCATATCAGAGGTTACATCATACAGTGAGACCATTGATACAGTTTGGTGTAATCATGAGGCATCTGGGCAAGAAAAGTTATTTATTTCCTTGTCTGATCTGCATGGTGTCCATTGTTAATTACCTCACAGTCCATTTTCTTATGTCAGATAGAGCAATGATTCCGCCTGCACTGATCGGTTGAGGGACGAGCTTTGCATAGGAGTGATACCATCTGACGTAAGACAATGCTCACAATCTGGACTGCACATGGGGTTTGACACTGTGACAGAGATGCTCTTGCAGAAAACCTAGAATCTTTTCCCATGAGTCTTCCTGTGCAACGGCATGAGGTTTGTTGAGGCCTCCAAACAGCATGACCACTGCAACAAGTTGGAATGATGGCTTTAGATTTAAGACATTTGAGACATGGTATTCTTCTGACTGTATAAATGTAGACCTATATGAAAATTGGGTCCAGTAACATAAGAAAAACCTAGAACTGTAGGATCATTAGTGGACTAGTTTCATCTGGTGAGCTAGATCAAAGGTTGCAACGCCCAGTGGTACTAGACGAATGAATTGGGACTCCTATAGGAGCACAATAACTATAAAAGCACAGCCTGTCTGCATGAATGACTCTGAAAAGGCACCTCTCTGTTGGCCTGGCTGCAACACAAAGGTGCACGACCTGCAGTGGGGACCATAGGGAGGTTCAATCAGGTGACCAGCTCCAGGGTAGGACAGAGTGGTCAGCAGGTGACTGTTTCCTGTTCTCTCCATCATCTGCTTCATCTGAGGAGAACATTATGGAGTTTAGCTCTAATTACTTAATCTCATCAATTGATATCTTGACTTTAAAACCTCTTACATGTAAAGTCTCCATATTTGGGGACCCTATTAGATTTTTCTAATTCAATTCAGTCTGTTATGCGAACGGTAGCCCTATCTGCAAAAGCAGGGTGTCTGCAGAAAGCTGAGTATCTTGGCTATTGATCGATGTCTTCAAATTTTTGGATTGACTTACTACCATATATGGGCATACAAATGTATAAGGGCAGGCCGTGCAGATAAGGTCATTTCAAGATGGTTGCTACCTACATTCCGGTCAGCATTGTGAAGCATAAACGTTGACACACACCCAAAGCCGGGACTCCACAGATCATGAGGATATCCTATTTGTCTGCCTGTGACCTACCATTATTGATCACCAGCCCCGAGAGTCAACATTTTTATTTTACACAACGTTTCCACCGAACAGCAAACATCTTACAAGGTAAGCGTCGATTTGGTCTGTGTTTGAGCTGTAGCTACATGGGGGGGATATCAAATTAGGAACAAATCTAGCCTATGGACAATGTTATCTGATGATGTATGACTTAATGGCAACATCAAATGTCCACCGAGTAACTATATCTTTGCGCATCAAAAATATGATGCTTGTTTATGCGGTGTAGGCATCAATATATCCGGTATGTCCTCCGACACCACCACAATGTTTGAGAGAGGTTGGTGTTGTATACATTTGGTTTTTATGGTGAACAACAACTTTTGGGCACATCCAGTGCAATTACCACATTTGGACACTTTGGAAAGGTTGAAAGGACACTTGAATATCCCGTGGGTACCCCAAAACACCCCCACAGTGTTTGAGTGAGGTTGATATGGTAGAAATTGTGTTTTTATACTGAAAAAATAGCATTTAGGGATTTAAAATATGTAATAGCATTGGAATGTTCTCATTTACAGACATATGCCACTTTGGAGAGGTTTAGGGACACTTGGAAGCATCCCATGACCACACCTGACACCCCTTACTAAAACATCTGCCCATTTCTAGTTGTTAGATCTATAAGTCCCATTTCTAGTTTTTAGGTCTATAAGTCCCATTTTTATCTAATATTGTTCACATGTTGTGGAAGCCATCCGATGTGTTTCCAGCTCTGGGCATCAATAATTTACATATAGCTTGTCAATGAAAGATGGTTATTTTGTGTGTGCTTGATCTTGTTTATTCTGAACTATGTAACTTCTATCTATCTATCTAATTTCCTCATAATTTCCCAGATATCTTCTTTCCAAATATACCAAGTTTTTGTATGTCAGAATCATGTAATTACACATGAATAGCAGTTCCTGTGGGTGTGTCTATTTAGTCCGAAATCTACATTTTGCCATTACATTTAAGAGGTTTTTTAAACTGCATGTATGAAGCATGATGTTTTCCATAGGCAAACAAGACGTAGCTCACATCATCAGCTGATTCGACAGCAGCCCAATTCTGATCATCTTGTCCAACAACCAGCAGCAGAGGACATGTTATCCTCCCCATCTGAGGACAGCATAAAACAAAACGGAGCAGAACTGAACAGATTAATAGCCATTTAGGAAACATTGAATATTGACAGATACAACAATACTTCTGAGCCCTCAATCTTGTGAGATACTGGAGGATCCTGATAGGACTGGAGAAAGTGTGAAACTGTTCCCAGTATTGGTTGAGTTCTCCAGCGTAATCTTTTAGAGGTCCTTATCATCCTGTCCTCCTGTGTGGGATACATTTCCCTCGCTACAATCATCCAAACAAGAGCAGAGGACTGAAGGGTCTTTCTGAACATAACAGATATCTTACTTCCACTTTCAGGTCTATATCTTCTGGAATAGGTAAAAGAACGTCCCTCCAGATGATGCGATTCTCCTCATCAGTACGGGCGTTTGCATATTTTCTGAAAACGCATGGCCAAAAGTATAATACTGACTTTCTCCTTGAAAATCATTAGGCTACTTTATAAACAAGACAAACACAAGTAAACATAAGCTATTGACTCACTTGTGTATACCCTGAGATGTTTCCGCAACGGACTGGGTGGCTCCAATTCGACACGCATGGCTGCCACTGATGCACACACAACATCTAGGCTAAAAGGAGTAGACAGAGATTTAATTAAACAGCATGAATACATTGTTTATTACTGACGGGGGACAGATAAACCAAAATGAATCATGTCGCTGTTATTAATGTGATTTTCCTAAACACAACTCAATGATGGGGACATTTTGGTCTGGGTAAAGCGCATGCACATATGTTTATTCAGGAAATCAACAAACTGACAGGGCAGGAGTTTCTTAGGGACTTACCTTGACAGCTTCTGAGTAAGCAGTGATGGATAGAACCACTGTAACACCAAGGGAAAGGCCAAGCAGCGCAATTCTGTCAGCGGCCACTAGAGGGTGATCCTGCAGTAGTCTGAATGCAGCCTGAGAAGATATTAGCATGTGCCAATACTCATTTAGGCATTTATTCAAGTTCTCAAGACAATGGATCAAGAAAGACCTGCAGATGTTTTTTTCCCCCAGACCCACAGACGAGAGAGACAGCATAGTGGTGGGCGTGTTAGTATTCACATTTAAAGATGGTGAAAGAGTCCTCTCACCTGATTCCAAAGGTCTAAATCAGTTACTAATTGTGTAAGGTAAGGATTCAAACTAGCAAACAAACATTCACCACAGGCATTATGTAGCATTGTCTGTCAGACTGTCACTTGTCAGGCAAGTTATTGTTTATCAAGTTATTGTTTATAAGAGCTTACCGACTGACTAAAAATAACTTCTTAAAACACAGTACATGTATTTGGAGCAGTTCCCATTTTAGCAGACACAAACACACACACACACACACACACACACACACACACACACACACACACACACACACACACACACACACACACACACACACACACACACACACACACACACACACACACACACACACACACACACACACACACACACACACACACACACACACACACACACACACACACACACACATAAATGGCCGAGCGTCAACCATGATTTCTATATGAAAATGGTGCAGACGGTAGACACAAACCTCAAAGTAAGGGTAGCCAATGGTAGCATTTTTATTTTGGTCTGGGAAGACATAAAGTAGCGCCATGGCAGCAAAGCCATGGGATGCCAAGAGAGCAGCTCTATATTCCACTAGGCCGCCACTACCGCCCCACATGTCTAAAACTCCAGGGAAGGGTCCGGGACCTTCAGGATGACATGACAAAAACATTATTGTTAATTTCTGCCACTTATCCTGTGCCTTAAACCAGTCAAAAGTGTGGATATATATATATATATATATATATATATATATATATATATATATATATATATATATATATATATATATTCAACATGTCAGAACTCTAAATGAAATTTGTTAGGACTTATTATTCCTCTACAGGTCTTAAAGAGAACCCAGAAAAAGTGACCAAAATGTATGTGACCTTCAGTTATTGAGAGCATATTGTGTACCTGGTGGCAGGAACAGGGTACCTGTGACCCCTCCCTCTGTGATGTCGACCCTGCGGACTCCTGGGGCCATGTACCAGCGCTCTGTGACGACACTCGCCAGGGCCACCTGCTCCCTGAAACCCTGACTCATGTGTCCCCTGTACACAGAGATGTGAACCACCATGGGAGTGTGGACCTCCTTCTTCCTCAACCTACGAGAGGTATAAACAATTTGTATTCCAAAACTACCAACCACTTCAGCGTTGGCCTGAGTGTCAGAATAACCTCATGTTCATTCTCATGTTTACCTGAGTTCCGGTCTACTGCCAGGTATTGGTCTCATGCTCCACATCAGACCCATGGGCTCAACACCCTGATATGTCCCCCCTACACTTGGATCCTTGAAGACTATTAATGACATACAAGTTACTTGAAAGTACAGGGCGAAAAGTGTGATTTGTGTAGCAAAAAAACACGCATTTTGTGACGGGTTTTTATATAGTTATGATGAATATGACACAAGTCTGAGTTTACAGAATCCATCATATTGTTATTTCACTGTAATTCCTTTAAATAAATGAAATTAATTAAAGATTTTCCGGTGCATTTACAAATGTTTTTCTGCTGTTGAAGTAGCTAAATGAAGTAGAAAAATGAAGTAGCTAGAGGAAATTAAGTAGATAAATGGAAATAATATCTCTCACCTGTGACTCTTCCCTGGGCATCACTGACATAGTGCCCAAACGCCTCCCAGTAGTCTGTGTCTTCAGATTGATGTAAAGAATGTAGTGTGACCTCCTGTGTCGGTGGTAAGTTCCCCACAACCACATGGAACTTCTCATCAAAGAGGGCTCTCCATGGTTTTACAGTCAACACAGGAATCACACCCATCTGACACATGACTTCTTCACAAAAACCTTAGTAGGTCTCCTTTATAGTGAAGTTGTGAACCGTCACTGCTCATCCGACCCGTGAGCAATGGTTAAAGACATCAATAGAGTGCCTAGGTCAATATCGCATCAAATCAAATTTTAACATTACTCGTCACATGCACCAAATGCAACAAGTGTAGACTTTACCGTGAAATGCTTACTTACAAGCCCTTCACCAACAGTGCAGTTCAAGAAGAAGAAAATATTTTCCAAGTACACTAAAATAAATAATAAAAAGTAACACAAGAATAACAATAACGAGGCTATATACAGGGGTATACAGTGGTATTCTGTCCGGTCCAAACAGCTACTTTAACAACTTGCTCAGTACATAAACGTAGATACCATGTACCTAAGGGTTTAATTATTAACTCAAATATTCAAACATAAAAAGGTGGATGAGTAACTAATCTGCAGGTCATTGCCACTGTCACGTTCTGACCTTTATTTCCTTTGTTTTGTATTTATTTAGTATGGTCAGGGCGTGAATTGGGTGGGCAGTCTATGTTTGTTTTTCTATGATTTGGGGATTTGTATGTTTCAACCTAGTATGGTTCTCAATCAGAGGCAGGTGTCATTAGTTGTCTCTGATTGAGAATCATACTTAGGTAGCCTGGGTTGCACTGTTTGTTTGTGGGTGATTGTCTATGTTAGTTGCTTGTGTCAGCACAGGTCTCATTTATAGCTTCACGGTCGTTTTTGTATTCAGTGTTCAGTACTTTCTTTAATTAAATATTCATCATGAACACATACCACACCACATTTTGGTCCTCCGATCCTTCTCTCCTCTTCAGATGAAGAGGGGGACGACCGTGACAGCCACTCTTCATGAAATATGCAAAAATCTAGTATTAACGTCATAAAATGTGGCTTTTCTAATCAAATAAGTACCTTGCGAGGAAAACATTATGAATGTGGGTTTTCACATGTGTATTTTTTTGTGTGAAGGTTAAATGTAACACTATCGGTATCAGAGGTGATATTCACTGAGGCTGTGAGGGAGAACTCTAATCTCTTGTCAATCAGTGTAATATTTGGAATCGCTTATTTCAAATAATAAATGTGATATATCATGTACTGTTGCTGTTGCATCATCGACTGCCCCTGGTCAACCAGTATATATACAGCTGGGTTGGTGTCATTAAAACTCATTTTTCAACCACTCCACAAAATTCTTGTTAATTAACAAACTATAATTTTGGCAAGTTGGTAGGACATCTACTTTGCACATGACACAAGTAATTTTTCTAAGTGCATGCACAAAGTGTGGAGTGGTTGAAAAATGAGTTTTAATGACTCCAACCTAAATTTATGTAAACTTCTGACTTCAAGTGTACCTCCTCCATTTTTGTGGTGATGCATGGGAGGGGGTGACAGCTGTCATTTCTGCCTACGTTAGCTGGGTGGCAGACTGAAGGTTGGCCACATAGGAACATCCTCAGTGCTACTGAAGGACTGCGGTTCAGAGGGTAATATTACCATCTGTCGTCCAGTAGCTCTTGTAATATAGCAGACCTGATCTGTAAGCACTTGATTTTCTCCGACACACACCTCTGTGGTCTGGCGTTGGCAGGCCGGGCTGGCACTGGGGAGGCAGGTGGGGCAGACACCAGACGGCTAGGCCCTGGGATAGCTTGCGGGGCAGGTGAGGCTGGCAGCTCAGGGAAAGAACTAGTGAGCTCCCTCCTGTCCATGGAGTTTATAAGATTGAATAGTTCCAGTTAAGGAACTGCAGTTCTCTGCCATCAGTGTGTGTTATGATTAGTCTAGACTGCAAAATGGCCGTTCCACCTCCTGGAAGCACACGAAAGAGGATTTGGACACCCACCAGCTCAGATTGTTCTGAAATCGTATCTGTTGTTAGTAACAGACATTATTAGCATTCCTGAAACATTATTTTGTTGAAATATAATGTGAACTCTGATAAACTAAGCTAATTGATTGCACCCAAATTGGCTATTTTAATTTAGGATTCAGGTAATATTTTAAAAATGCAGTACCCAACATCTGATTTGGACCAAACTTCTTCCTACCAATGAGGAAGACATGCGGAATAAATCAAATAAAAAAAGCACCCATGGTATTTTTCTGCTTCAGGTGTTGGGTTTGCGTTGCTCTTTTCCCAAGACAAGTTCTGCCGCTCTCGACTAGGCTATTTTGCGCCCACGAGATGGCGCAATGTGACTGTTTCCCAACGGTGTCTTCAACAAAAACTCCCTTTTTCAACATCCGCTGTGCACATTTTCCCACTGGGAATATTGTTTAATGTAGAGCCTTAGGCATTTTATCCTACTTTTGAAAATACACTTCCATTGTCTGAAAGAGTGTGTGCAATAAATATGTTCTGTTTTTCTCTTAGTATTTCTCCAAAAGAATGTTGAATGATCTGAATCACCTCTCACGTAGGCTATAATTCTCAAGCATCTTTTAGATTGCTTAATTATCCTAGCCTATATATAGTATTTGAAAGTAATGCCCTTTGAAAATTACGCCATATAAGACTACTTCATTTTCTGTAGGCTGTCATCATTAGCCATGAAGCGCCAACAGTATCGCTTCCTTTAAATTACACTTTGAAATTGTGACACACCAAATAAGATGCATGTGTTGAGGCAGGGAACATGCGACCATGCACTTGTTTTGGACCAAGCAAGCCCACTCTGAGCGTGAATTATTTAAATTCATCCTAAATAGTCCGTCTTTCACTGATCATGGGTAGGATTATGATGATTTGAAAAATACAATTAAAATTAACTGCCCACTATTTACAGAAACAACTAACAAACATCAGAGTACCATTAGGTAGCCTGGAAACCAACCACCGCTGTGTGGTAGTATTGGGTGATTCCACAGAGACGGAGTGAAGTTCTCATTCTTTCGCCTCGCGTCCTCCCTCCTGTCCTCGCGCCTCGTCTCCTTCTCAAACCCCATTGGATGAGAACGCCAGAGATCTCGCCCCTCTGACCTTCTCCTCCAATGGGTTTTGAGAAGGAGACGAGGAGAGGGGCGCAATAAGAATATAATTGAGATTTTCCCGGAGTCGCGCTCGCGCCACCTTCGCGATGCTGCTGTTCTTTCAGCACCACGAGCACAGCACAGGCTTGCGCAGCTTTGGTTTGGCAGTGAGACCGCGAGGGACCAGATCACAGTAACGGGCGGGTAAGTCCTACTTAATTGTTGATTTTTTTTTTCAAACAATGTGATATGAGTCATGTTCCGTATTTAATGTTCTTAGATGTTTTTTCTTTTCTTTAGTAATTGCCTACAGACTTGATATTGAGTATCAGTTTTCTGATGGGCTCACGTTTCCAATCATTCACACAAAGTCACATTTGATCTGTTAAATAAATAATGCAAGAGTTTCTTTTGACATGGCTTTCTGGTAGATATATATAAAAGCATCGTCAAGAAAGTGATCCATTGAAGATCAATTTAATTTAGACAGGCATACGAATTTTCGGTGCGTTGTGCATGTTTCATCTGTCATCATCAACTGAGTCCAAATCGATTGAAAGGGAGAACGCAGTAAATTACAATGGACCACGGAGTAAGTAGCCTATCTCATTAAAAAACAATTCCAGAGAGACATTCTCATCAATCATGCTAATTGGCATATTGCACCTTTTATCATAAGTGTAAATTGGTGGGGAGTCTTAATCATGCAGTGTGCAATCAAAATCTTGGGTGATAGAATTATTTACATTTAGATTATTGCAATTAGAGCAATTGTGCATGAGATTTGCTTTGTAGAACTGCCGGCTATAAATGCACTGCAATATAGGTCACAAATGAACTAGGCTACTTACTCATCACCTGTGGGTAAAATCCTCAAGTTAAAGCGTTTTAACATTTTGACTCATGGTTGCAAAGTTGTTGCTTTATTTCATTCAAAGCCAAGTATATGCTCTGTGCATAGATATTGTAGTTGATGAGGGATGTATCTTGCTTAGCTGTAGAAGGCATGTCTACACAGTTTCACATTGTACATCACTCTGATGGTTAATGACATGTGCCACTAATTCTGACCACCCATTCATATGTAAAGCAGCACACTGTCTTAAACCATAACAACGTACAGTATGACATACAGCACACGTTGTACCATACATAACATTTCCCCCTCCTTTCTAAAACCAGGGACTGGTACCATTTATACAAATGTCCATAGGGCAATAACCCAGTGATGCCTAACAAAAAAACATTAACCTTTAAATGGAAGAGTTAAACAAAGATTCTCCTAAACAAGACAGTTCAGTCAGTTAACCTGAAGGTTGACTAAGACACCTAACGGAACCTTAGTATTAAAGGAGGAAAGGTAGTCCTCCAGTCAGTGGCTGCATAGGCTGATCTTAAAGCCATCATTGCTTGTAGCTCTGGCCCTTGGGAGCCCACAGAGGCTAAGGCTTAGGTGGTAGTGCAGGAGGAGGATCATCAGGTGTGTCTCTGGCCTGTATGTTTGTGTTATACTGGCCCATGCGAGAGGAGTGGGACTTTCCTGGTGCGGCTGGCGTGCCAGCGTGATCCATTGCTCAGCATGAAGGTGGCGAGCCCCAGATGTCGACTGACCTGCAAGGGGTCCGTCCAGAATGAGACCATTTTGTTGCACCACTGAGACCGACAGGCTCGAAACCTGTCTGACACTTGGATGATCAGCTACTTCACCCTGTGTGCATTGTCGAAGCGCCGTTTCATTGCTCTTTGGTGCCTGGTGGCTGCCTGCTTTGCTTGTGTGCACCTAGTGTGCACCTAGTCTTTCCAGTGGCAGTTCCATCTCACGACCGAGCATGGGAGATTCCTGTGAGACCTGTGTTGCTGTGTGTTGTCATGCACTGTAGTGCACTAGTGTTTGGTTCAGGGCGGTTTGGAACGTGCACCCCTGGACCAGGTGCGTCCTGATGCGGTTCTTCAGCGCTTGGTTGAAGCGTTCCACCCCTTTGGCCGACAGGACAGAACCCCACAAGCTCGACGACTGGAGCTGTAAAGGTGCACTTTTCGCCATTCAGGGTCAGGTTGTTCTGCAGTAGAGCACGGAATACTTTGTGGAGTCGCTGGTCATAGATGTGGAGGTCTTGGCTGTGGATCACGATGCCGTCTAGATAGACCGCTACCCTGGATATTCCAGCGAGGATGGTGCTCATCACCTGGAAGCAGCTGGGGGCGGAGCTAAGTCCACCAGGGATGCATGTGTATCTGAACACACCAGCGTGTGTGACGAAGGCCGTGAGGTCTCTGCTGGCTGGGTGAGGGGCACCTGAATACAACCCTGACTCAGGTCAAGCTTCATGAAGACCCTGAAGCCGTGAAATTGTTCAGTCACCTCAGCGGGTACTACTATCCGGGACAACAGCATAGGGATTCACACAGGTCTGGATTCCACCTAACTTTTGGTTGCAATGACATCGTTTGAAATCCAGGGGCAACGCTGATGTCTGCCTCCAACTGTGACTGGAGATCTTTTGTGACGTCATCACGCAATGCAAAGGGGTTGCACCACAGGGGCTGCATGACTGGGGTCACGTCCGGGTTCACTAAGGGCCTTTGTGTAAAGGCTGTGAGGCAGCCCAGTCCATCAAACAGAGCTGGCCTGTTCTGTTGCCATGTGCAGGTAACCTGGTGGATAGCTGACCCACTGTCATCTCTCAGTGTGCCAAGCCTGTGAAGGGGTTGAGCCCCAGGAGTTTGGCACCCCGCTTTGTGAAATGTGATTGACGGTAGGTGCTTGGGGACATAGTGCACTGGGACCTGGAGAGTGTCTACAATGTCTATCTTGGAGCTACCGTACCTACACAGGGCAGTGGAGGACTGTTGGAGTGGCTGGTGAGTGAAGAACTTGTTGTAGGTGGCAAGGTTGAGCAACGACACCGCAGCGCCTGTATCCAGTAGCAAAGACAAACCCATCTCACCCAGCTGCATGTTTTGAATGACACATGATTGATGGAGACAGTTTGGATTTCAGTGCGTTCATGTTGAAAGTCAGAGGAGAATGAGGGCGGAGCTAGAAGCAAGGGCAGGATGACACACTTCTGCAAAGTGATTGTATTTTGAACAGTTCTTGCATATCGTTCCACGGGCTGGGCACTTTGAAGCCATTGAATCGTGAGAGCAAGCCACACAGTTGCTACAGCTACGTCGGTTTGTTTGTCTGTTTCCCTGCTGCACGGGAATGCCGGGTGTCTGTTTCCCTGCTGCACGGGAATGCCGGGTGTCTGTTTCCCTGCTGCACGGGAATGCCGGGTGTCTGTTTCCCTGCTTCACGGGCATGCCGGGTGTCTGTTTCCCTGCTGCACGGGAATGCCGGGTGTCTGTTTCCCTGCTGCACGGGAATGCCGGGTGTCTGTTTCCCTGTTGCACGGGCATGCCGGGTGTCTGTTTCCCTGTTGCACGGGCATGCCGGGTGTCTGTTTCCCTGTTGCACGGGCATGCCGGGTGTCTGTTTCCCTGCTGCACGGGAATGCCGGGTGTCTGTTTCCCTGCTTCACGGGCATGCCGGGTGTCTGTTTCCCTGTTGCACGGGCATGCCGGGTGTCTGTTTCCCTGCTGCACGGGAATGTCGGGTGTCTGTTTCCCTGCTGCACGGGCATGCCGGGTGTCTGTTTCGCTGCTGCACGGGCATGCCGGGTGTCTGTTTCGCTGCTGCACGGGCATGCCGGGTGTCTGTTTCCCTGCTGCACGGGCATGCCGGGTGTCTGTTTCCCTGCTGCACGGGCATGCCGGGTGTCTGTTTCCCTGCTGCACGGGAATGCCGGGTGTCTGTTTCCCTGCTGCACGGGCATGCCGGGTGTCTGTTTCGCTGCTGCACGGGCATGCCGGGTGTCTGTTTCCATGCAGCTATCGATGTGGGAGGGCGTGTGCAACGCACGATCGCTATAGTGTGCCTGCTTGGGCTGAAGCTGCTGTGTGAGAATGACTGGGGGCCGAGTGTATGCTGCAGAGCTGTCTGTTAGCATAGTAGAGCATTCCAATGCACCTGTAGTGCTGATTTAATTGCTCCATCAAGTTGTAAATGGTCAGATTCCAAAAGCAGTTTCTCCCTTGTCTTTTCACATAACGTCCCCTCTATCAGCTGATCCCCGAGGATCTCGTCCTGAAGTGCCCCATTGTTACAAAAGCTAGACAAGTCACTCAGATTAGCCATGTAGTTTCGAATTGACTCACCGGGCCATGGTGTCCCGGTGAAATGGTTTCGTAGAAGGCCGACTGCAGCATTGAATGTAGGAGCCCATCCAAGCGCTCTGAAAATCCTTTACACCGAGGCAGTGACGGCGCAGTGTTGTCCTCCACTTGTCGGAGATTGTAGAAAAGTTCAGAGCGTCAAGATAAGTGTTTAAACTTTCAAGACAGTTATTCCTTTCCAGGCATGGAAAGGAATGGCACTGGTGGGGGTAAACTGAATTCAGCCATCCTCGTCGCCAATGCTGTATCTAGTTTAGCTGTAGAAGAACATACGTCTGCGCAGTTTCACATTGTACATCACTCTGACGTTTAATGACATGTGCCACTCATTCTGACCACCCATCTAAACCATAACGATGTACAGTGGGTCCCAATGGTTGGGTTGAAGAGAACGTAATGGGTTAGGAATTGATGCTGCATGGCTTTACAATAGCCTACACATAGGCCTGTAGGTATTAGCCTACCATGTCTTTATTTGGGCGGCAGGTAGCCTAGTGGTTAGAGCCAGTAACCGAAAGGTTGCTGGGTCGAATCCCCGAGCTGACAAGGTAAAAATCTGTCGTTCTGCCCCTCAACAAGGCAGTTAACCCACTGTTCCCTGGTAGGCTGCTATTGTAAATACGAATTTGTTCTTAACTGACTTGGCTAGTTAAATAAAGATTAAATTAAAAAATAAATAAAAATCAATCAAATAGCCCTAATTTTCTCAATACTCAGAATAGCTGTCATTAATTAGTAGGCTACTAGCATAGAACAATAGATTCATTCATCAGGGATCTATGCGGCACAGGTGTGCGCCTACTTAGGCCTATGCTACATGAGATTGTTATCGCCATGCTTCATTTGTGCAGAGCGTCTTTCAAACAGTTATTGATCAATTGTTTTATAACTGTAACAAATATTACTCGAGTTATTTTTGTAAGTAATTCGACCAATGTAGGGGTGCACAATGCTGGTCTTCAGTTCCAAACTCCAGCTAGTTATTGTTTCTCACTGGCATGCTGCACTTTTGGATGAGAGTGACTCGCTTCAATCTGTATCTTGTTAAAAGATAAGAATGGGAACAAGCAGTGTAAGGGCCAAGGCTGTTAAACACCTATGCCACACAATTGTAATGTCTATGGAGCCTCCCTGATGAAAAAGACTGCAGTTAGAGTGCAGTATAACTGTAGTTCAACTGCAGTACACTGCAGTTATTCTGCAATTACTGTGTCCAAAATACCACAGTTAATGCACTTTTACTGCCGTTTGAAAACTGCAATCTTTCTTTTGGTAATTCCTCGATTGATCAGGCTCAAAACCCCCAAAAATGCTGTCCTAATCACGAGGGGCACTCTGAAGAGAATTTATGTAATTTGTACCAAAAAAGTGGTCCTAGTTGTGAATAAGAGTGGATAATGAGTTATGTCTCTCAATAGTGAAAGAAAAGTCAGTAAGCCACTCTCTTCGTTCTGGAACAACGGGATCTAAGTCCTGTATTTCCTCTCAGATGGAAAATTAATGCTAACAGTAAACTAACAGTAAACTGGCAGAGCTAATGCAACTAAAGCTGTAGACAGGAAGAAAAGACCTGCATGTTTTAATTTTCACAGCAGGCAACCAGCGCATGTTAACATAAACACACACATACACAAACACTGGTTCTGTCATTGTCAATGCTATTTATTGTGCGACACCATCTGTAAGGCTCTAGGCTAGGGTATGCTGCTGTGTCCATTTTGATGTAGCTTCCTGTATAACTTTGCATTATGCTAATAAACATATCACAGTAATTTAAATTCACATCAGGGTAAGGATTAGTCTCATTGCAAATGCAATAGCTTATTACATGATAATACAATTATTTGATGTTTTTATCAAGCACATTCTCAGCTTTGTAGACAGAGTTTATACAGATGTGACAGTGCCAATGTTTGAAGATTTCTTAGTTTTCAAAGGGAGATTCCCTGCTGTGTGATGTGGATGTTTGTTGTCTGTCCTTATACTCTCTCACTTTGTGTGTGTGTCTGTGTGTGTGTGTCTGTGTGTGTACTTGCTTGCGTGTGCATGGATGCATGCTTCAGTGAAAAGGTATTAAAATCAGTGGTGTACTTTACTTTAATATTTGTATTTTAGACAACTTTTACTCCACTACATTCCTAAAGAAAATAATGTACTTTTTACTCTGTATATTTTCCTTGACACCCAAAAGTACGTGTTACATTTTGAATGTTTAACAGGACAGGAAAATTGTCTAATTCATGCACTTATCAAGAGAACATCCCCGGTCATCCTTACTTTCTCTGATCTGGCAGACTCACTAAACACAAATGCTTCGTTGGTGAAGGACGTCTGTCTGAGTGTTGGAGTGTGCCCTGGCTATCCATAAATGAAAAAAATCAAGAATATCGTGCTGTCTAGTTTGCTTAATATAAGGAATTTGAAATTATTTATGCTTTTACTTTTGATACTTTATATTTTAGCGATTTACATTTACTTTTGATACTTAACTGTATTTAAAACCAAATACTTTTTGACTTTTACTCAAGTAGTATTTTTCTCGGTGACTTTCACTTTTACCTTACTCATTTTCTTTTAAAGTATCTTTACTTCTACTCAAGTATGACAATTGGGCACTTTTTCCACCACTGATTAAAATCCTTCGCTGGAGGTTCTGAATACTTCTTGTTTTCTGTTCTACCTGATAATTAATTGCACCCACCTGGTGTCCCAGGTCTAAACCAGTCCCTGATTAGAGGGAAACAATGAAAAAGCAAGGTCCAGATTTTAATTGGATGGTTTTAGTGTGTGCACCTATGTGTTTGATAAAGAGAGAGAAGAGAGAAATAGCATATGTGAATGTGGGCGTGTGACCTACCTATATTGATGTGTGCCTGTGTCTTTTAGAGAACTGAACCCTAGTGTGTAACATATGGATTGTTTTCCCTCTTTGTCTCACACATCACAAACAGGGTCTTTTGAGCATGAGGCACCCAGGATTGTGGAACGAGATCCCCACTGTCCAGTCAGTGTGAGAAACTCAGCCTCTCTTCTCTCCAGCCTTCTTCTCGATCAAACAACACCCCTTTCCCAGGGATGCCAGGTACATGCATCAGCAGCTCTTCGAAACCAGAGGTAGCCCTCCCTAACCCTGCCCTGATCTAGAAAGGAGGGTCACACACGGTACGCCCAACCCTGTGTCCCCACCACCCCCCACCAGCTGCCTGCTGCTCTGAGCTCCCAGTACTACACCACCTCCCCTGACCCACTATCTCCCGTACTGCTACCACCATGGCCAGGGAGTCCAAACACCCCTCCCTCTTCCTTCACAGCTTCCTCTTCCTACTGACCACCAAATGCTACTGGCTGTTGGCCTCTGCCACTCAGAAGCCCCCAGACCCCCAGCTGCCTCTGCAGGAGTACGCCCATTCCATCCGGCTGGACGGTGACATCATGCTGGGCGGCCTATTCCCTGTGCACTCCCGTGGCGAGAGAGGAGTGCCCTGCGGGGAGCTGAAGAAGGAGAAGGGCATTCATAGGCTGGAGGCCATGCTGTTTGCGATTGACCTGATCAACAAGGACCCAGAGCTGCTCCCTAATGTGACACTGGGGGCACGCATCCTGGACACCTGTTCTAGAGACACCTATGCCCTGGAGCAGTCGCTGACTTTCGTCCAGGCACTCATCGAGAGGGACGGCTCAGATGTGCGCTGTGCCAACGGAGACCCGCCCATCTTCGCCAAGCCGGACAAGGTGGTGGGGGTCATAGGGGCGGCGGCTAGCTCGGTGTCTATCATGGTGGCCAACATCCTGCGGCTCTTCAAGGTGAGGATTCTGTTTCCGCTATTTAAAATGGGATGTTGTTTTTTCCTATAGTCCATGTTCTCTATGTTAGTTAAGCTGAAAACTCAGGCTTAATATCTAGTTCTAGCCTTCTCTAAAGGCTGTGAAAAGGTCAAAGCTGTATTGTGTTTTTGTCTTCCCTTCAAGGTTCTGTTGGTTCGCATAGCAGACTTTGTTCCGCTGCCTTTGACAATAGAATGCAGATGGGACTTCCCTAGGCTGTGGTGTGGTGGAGCGTCATCTTGAGAACATTCTGCAAAGGCTTTCATTTAAATATTATTTTTCCAAGCTAGTGGCTGGGCTTTTGTTAGAAATGTAGGGATTTTCTTGACACAAGAATCATGATCCTGTCACATTACATCAGCTGGTATCAGAAATAATTGAGAATGATGGGTTGACACCTTTTCTCTGGCATAGAGAGGTATGGGCTTCGTGCTTGGTTGGTTCACTATTGAAGCAGATAAAGCTCAATTAGCCAACACCCCATTAGAATATAGTCAGTGTTATTCAAATATATTTGACTAACTCCAGAGGGCTAGAAACTATCGGTTGGTCTTAAGCAGGAGTTTATAACGGTTCTTGCATTCCAATCAGAAGGTCTGAATGTCAGCGACTGACCAGTGGTAGACACATGAAAAGGTCAAACCATTGATGTGAATCGACTGACTATGATATGGAGTCTGGGTTCCCAGAGAGAGGTGAATGAGATGTAATTTAGCACATAGTTGTTGTTGGAATATGTAGTGTCAGCCTGACGAGGTATATTGTTCCCATGTATATAAATATAAACTGATATTGATATTGTAGCATATTGCTCTCAAAACAGCTTGATATTTTTTTCTCCCTTCTTAGTAATAGAAAAAGCAACTGTTCTGGAGCTAAAAATAGAAGGTTTGAAAATAGATATACATGCATTGATATGTTGCATTAATCTAATACAGCCATTGTCCTTTTCATAGTCGTCACCGACTAAATAAATATTCACCATTCTGCTTGAGGAGAAAAGGTGACAGTGCAGAATGACCCGGACCGGGAAATATTGAATGAGGTTGAATCTTCGGCCTAAAGCGGTGGCATGAGCAATGACCTGTCTGATTAATTAAGATGGAATAGCTTGAAGAAGCAGGTAGCATCAGAGGTCAGAATGGGGAAGAAGAAGGGCCTGACTGGCTACATACAGAGGTTATGCCTTAACAAAGTGGATCATGTAAACCAGTGGTTCCCAAACTTTTTATAGTTCTGTACCCCTTCAAACATTCAAGATCCAGCTGCGTGCCCCTCTAGCACCAGGGTCAGCGCATTCTCAAATGTTGTTTTTGTCATCATTGTAAGCCTGCCACACATACACCCCATACAATACATTTATTAAACATAAGAATGAGTGTGAGTTTGTGTCACAACCTGGCTCGTGGGAAGTGACAAAGAGCTCTTATAGGACCAGGGCACTAATAATAATCAATAATTGTGCTATTTGTGTGCTTGAAAGGATTCTCATAACTCTGCAATGATGGGTTGGAGAGAGTCTCAGTCTTAAATAATTTTCCACACAGTCTGTGCCATGCTAGTGAGGGCCGAGAATCCACTCTCACATAGGTGCCTGGTTACAAAGGCCATCAGTGTCTTAACAGCATGATTTGCCAAAGCAGGATACTCTGAGCGCAGCCCAATTCACAAATCTGGCAGTGGCTTCTGATTAAATTCGATTTTCACAGAGCCACTTGTTGCAATTTCGATGAGGCTCTCTTATTCAGATATCGGTAAGTGGACTGGAGGCAGCGCATGAAAGGGATAACGAGTCCAGTTGTTTGTGTCATCTGTTTCGGGAAAGTACCTGCGTAATTGCACACCCAACTCACTCAGGTTCTTTACAATGTCACATTTGACATTGTCTGTAAGCTTGAGTTCATTTGCACACAAAAAAGCATGCAATGATGGAAAGACCTGTGTGTTGTCCTTGTTAATGCAGACAGAGAAGAGCTCCAACTCCTTAGTCATAGCCTCAATTTTGTCCCGCACAGTGAATATAGT
The DNA here is from genome assembly GCF_023373465.1 of Oncorhynchus keta. Taxonomy (NCBI): domain Eukaryota; kingdom Metazoa; phylum Chordata; class Actinopteri; order Salmoniformes; family Salmonidae; genus Oncorhynchus; species Oncorhynchus keta. The sequence goes on along the minus strand of NC_068446.1, from coordinate 35,493,220 downwards.
TGTGGAGAGTCCCTGTAATCCTAGATTCAGATCATTCAGAGAAAAAACATCACCCAGATAGGCCAGTCGTGTGAGAAACTCGTTATCATGCAAGCGGTCAGACACGTAACAATGATGGTCAGTAAAGAAAACATTAAGCTCATCTCTCAATTAAAAACACTGTGTCAATACTTTGCCCCTTGATAACCAGCGCGCTTCTGTATGTTGTAAAAGCGTTATACATGGTCACTGCCCATAACATTGCATAGTGCAGAAAATACACATGAGTTCAGGGGCCTTGCTTTAACAAAGTTAACCATTTTCACGGTAGTGTCCAAAATGTCTTTCAAGCTGTAAGTGATTCCCAATGCAGCAAGAGCCTCTAAGTGGATGCTGCAGTGGACCCAAGTGGCGTCAGGAACGACTGCTTGCATGCACGTTACCTCTCCACTATGTCTCCCTGTAATGTCACAAAGCTGTCCAAGAACTACTGTAAATAGTCCAAGTAAATATTGTCCTGTTTTCCAGTGGTTTGCAGAAGAGGATGTCTTCCTTAATTGACCCCCCCAATAAACATAACAGACATTTACCAGGAGCTGTACCAGGTCCGCCACGTCTGTTGACTCATCCAGCTGTAACAGACATTTACCAGGAGCTGTACCAGGTCCGCCACGTCTGTTGACTCATCCAGCTGTAACAGACATATACCAGGAGCGGTGCCAGGTCCGCCACGTCTGTTGACTCATCCAGCTGTAACGCATAGAATTCACTGGCTTGTATGCGAAGCAGTAATTGTTTCAAAACATCTCCTGCCATGTCACTGATGCTTTGTGAAACAGTTGTTTGATGAAGTCATTGTCTGTATAGTTTCTTTGCCTTTTCCCCAGCATTGTCCCAGCCATTTCTGCGGCAAGAGGAATAATTAGGTCCTCCACAGTAGTATGTGCTTTCCTGTCTTAGCCACTCGGTAGCTCACCATATAACACGCTTTTAGCCCCTTCTTATTAATGTCTTACTACTCGAAAGTCGTATTAATTCTCGCTCAAAAAACTCCTGTGGCTTATTTCTTAAATTGGCATGTTTTGTTTCTAAATGTCTGCGCAAGAGTGAAGGTTTCATTGAGTTGTGAGATAGTACTTTTGCACATATAACACACTGTGGCTGAGGAAAGGCACTACTCCCAATATAAGTGAACCCCAAATAAATGTAGTTCTCATCATATTTGTGCCTCTTAGATGGTCCAACATCCCTGTCTGCTGTTCGGTGCTTTCCCAGGTAAGGGGGCAGTAGCTCTTCGGCTGCATCAGATTCACAACTGTCAGTATCCATGCTAGCGGGGCAAGCAACAAATGTAGAAATACTGATGCTAGCATTGGATGTGCTCGTGGAAGCAGAACAACTTGTGTCGTCAACAGGTGTAGGTGTATTACTGCTGGTAGTAGCAGGACTACCAGTAGAGCTGGTATGTGTCTCTATGGCCTTACTAAATGTCATTTTTTATATTATTTTATGTCAATCACAACTTTATTGGGCTTACCCCCGACGGCATTTTCCACAGTTTGGCAATACCTGATGTAAACCATCTGCTGGCTGCAAGATGTTATATGAACCACATATCATTTTTTTGAAGGGATACACATTCTCTTTCAACTTGTTCGTATTTAACCCCCACAACACACCTGTCTTCTACCCAACACCTCCCGGTGATATATAGGTCTCAGAAAAACCTCCATATTAATGTCCGGTGAAGAATGCGCTACATCCTGAGCATGGAAGCACTGATTTTACACTCCATTACTCCCATAAACAGACTAAGAATGCTTTCTTCGCTATTGATTCGTGTGCAGAGGGCTGACACAATTGCAGTCTTAGTAATGGAATGGATATGCACAGCTTCATCCGCAAGACAAGCAGAGCACTCCAGAGAATTGTTCTCCCTTAAGTACTGCTGTGGAATCAGCTTCCACTTTCACCCAATCCCAACCTTTACCATTGGGGTTGTGGTTTGTTGTCCTGTGTTTAGTGGTGGTGTAGTAGTGGTTTAAATGGATGTCGGTCTAAGGGAGATCCCATTCACCTGTCATTCCAAACTGACTGCCTCAATTAATCAAGTTTGTGATCATCCATAATGTAAATATATCCAGTTTTACTGTGCACTATATTTGTGTAATTAGGTGTAATTACATTTTGGGACAACGTATACAATAGAAAAGGTGCTAACCCAGGACCACTTTGACGTTCTGTGGTAGTGTCACCGAAGATGATGTGCTCAGCATGTGACTAGGCAGAGAGCCTTCATGGTGTATGGTTCAGTGAGCCTGTTGGCACCTGAAGGTGGTGCGGTCAACGTGTATCTGGCCCTCCTCTGAGCCCTCTGACCCAAATGAGGCTGACCTGTGGTGTGCTCTGTGGGGTTTGATTCATTTAACTGATGTTCAAATGATGATGATGATGGACCTGAGGCATTCCATTCAAACAACAAAATGGTTATGTCATTAGGACAACAAAAAAAGTCTTCAATGTGACACTCAATGACATTCTGGAAAGCTGACAAAATGAATGATTTATCAATTGTAATTTCACTCTTTGAAATACACTGAACAAAAATAAATTTAAAGTTATGGTCCCACATTTCATGAGCTGAAATAAAAGATTGCATACATCTTCCATATCCTAAAAAGCTTATTTCGCTCAAATTTTGTGCACAAATATTTTACATTTGTTTAAACAGCATGATACTTACATAGGTGCACCTTGTGCTGGGGACAATAAAATGGCCACTCTAAAATGTACAGTTTGGTCATACAACACAATGCCATTGGCATGCTGACTAGAGGAATGTCCACCAGGACTTTTGCCAGAGAATTGAATATTCATTTCTCTACCATAAACCGCCTCCAACGTCATTTTAGAGAATTTGGCAGTACATCCAAGCGGCCTCACAACCTCAGACCATGTGTATTTACATTTACATTTAAGTCATTTAGCAGACGCTCTTATCCAGAGCGACTTACAGATTGGTGCATACACCTTATGACATCCAGTGGAACAGCCACTTGCATCTAAATCTTTTTTTGGGGGAGAAGGATTACTTACCCTTACTTACCCTATCCTAGGTATTCCTTGAAGAGGTGGGGTTTCAGGTGTCTCCGGAAGGTGGTGATTGACTCCGCTGTCCTGGCGTCGTGAGGAGTTTGTTCCACCATTGGGGGCCAGAGCAGCGAACAGTTTTGACTGGGCTGAGCGGGAACTGTACTTCCTCAGTGGTAGGGAGGCGAGCAGGCCAGAGGTGGATGAACGCAGTGCCCTTGTTTGGGTGTAGGGCCTGATCAGAGCCTGGAGGTACTGAGGTGCCGTTCCCCTCACAGCTCCGTAGGCAAGCACCATGGTCTTGTAGCGGATGCGAGCTTCAACTGGAAGCCAGTGGAGAGAGCGGAGGAGCGGGGTGACGTGAGAGAACTTGGGAAGGTTGAACACCAGACGGGCTGCGGCGTTCTGGATGAGTTGTAGGGGTTTAATGGCACAGGCAGGGAGCCCAGCCAACAGCGAGTTGCAGTAATCAAGACGGGAGATGACAAGTGCCTGGATTAGGACCTGCGCCGCTTCCTGTGTGAGGCAGGGTCGTACTCTGCGGATGTTGTAGAGCATGAACCTACAGGAATGGGACACCGCCTTGATGTTAGTTGAGAACGTCAGGGTGTTGTCCAGGATCACGCCAAGGTTCTTAGCGCTCTGGGAGGAGGACACAATGGAGTTGTCAACCGTGATGGCGAGATCATGGAACGGGCAGTCCTTCCCCGGGAGGAAGAGGAGCTCCGTCTTGCTGAGGTTCAGCTTGAGGTGGTGATCCGTCATCCACACTGATATGTCTGCCAGACATGCAGAGATGCGATTCGCCACCTGGTCATCAGAAGGGGGAAAGGAGAAGATTAATTGTGTGTCGTCTGCATAGCAATGATAGGAGAGACCATGTGAGGTTATGACAGAGCCAAGTGACTTGGTGTATAGCGAGAATAAGAGAGGGCCTAGAACAGAGCCCTGGGGGACACCAGTGGTGAGAGCGCGTGGTGAGGAGACAGATTCTCGCCACACCACCTGGTAGGAGCGACCTGTCAGGTAGGACGCAATCCAAGCGTGGGCCGCGCCGGAGATGCCCAACTCGGAGAGGGTGGAGAGGAGGATCTGATGGTTCACAGTATCGAAGGCAGCCGATAGGTCTAGAAGGATGAGAGCAGAGGAGAGAGAGTTAGCTTTAGCAGTGCGGAGCGCCTCCGTGATACAGAGAAGAGCAGTCTCAGTTGAATGACTAGTCTTGAAACCTGACTGATTTGGATCAAGAAGGTCATTCTGAGAGAGATAGCGGTAGAGCTGGCCAAGGACGGCACGCTCAAGAGTTTTGGAGAGAAAAGAGAGAAGGGATACTGGTCTGTAGTTGTTGACATCGGAGGGATCGAGTGTAGGTTTTTTCAGAAGGGGTGCAACTCTCGCTCTCTTGAAGACGGGAGGGACGTAGCCAGCGGTCAGGGATGAGTTGATGAGCGAGGTGAGGTAAGGGAGAAGGTCTCCGGAAATGGTCTGGAGAAGAGAGGAGGGGATAGGGTCAAGCGGGCAGGTTGTTGGGCGGCCGGCCGTCACAAGACGCGAGATTTCATCTGGAGAGAGAGGGGAGAAAGAGGTCAGAGCATAGGGTAGGGCAGTGTGAGCAGAACCAGCGGTGTCGTTTGACTTAGCAAACGAGGATCGGATGTCGTCGACCTTCTTTTCAAAATGGTTGACGAAGTCATCTGCAGAGAGGGAGGAGGGGGGATTCAGGAGGGAGGAGAAGGTGGCAAAGAGCTTCCTAGGGTTAGAGGCAGATGCTTGGAATTTAGAATGGTAGAAAGTGGCTTTAGCAGCAGAGACAGAGGAGGAAAATGTAGAGAGGAGGGAGTGAAAGGATGCCAGGTCCGCAGGGAGGCGAGTTTTCCTCCATTTCCGCTCGGCTGCCCGGAGCCCTGTTCTGTGAGCTCGCAAGGAGTCGTCGAGCCACGGAGCGGGAGGGGAGGACCGAGCCGGCCTGGAGGATAGGGGACATAGGGAGTCAAAGGATGCAGTAAGGGAGGAGAGGAGGGTTGAGGAGGCAGAATCAGGAGATAGGTTGGAGAAAGTTTGAGCAGAGGGAAGAGATGATAGGATGGAAGAGGAGAGAGTAGCGGGGGAGAGAGAGCGAAGGTTGGGACGGCGCGATACCATCCGAGTAGGGGCAGTGTGGGAAGTGTTGGATGAGAGCGAGAGGGAAAAGGATACAAGGTAGTGGTCGGAGACTTGGAGGGGAGTTGCAATGAGGTTAGTGGAAGAACAGCATCTAGTAAAGATGAGGTCAAGCGTATTGCCTGCCTTGTGAGTAGGGGGGAAGGTGAGAGGGTGAGGTCAAAAGAGGAGAGGAGTGGAAAGAAGGAGGCAGAGAGGAATGAGTCAAAGGTAGACGTGGGGAGGTTAAAGTCGCCCAGAACTGTGAGAGGTGAGCCGTCCTCAGGAAAGGAGCTTATCAAGGCATCAAGCTCATTGATGAACTCTCCGAGGGAACCTGGAGGGCGATAAATGATAAGGATGTTAAGCTTGAAAGGGCTGGTAACTGTGACAGCATGGAATTCAAAGGAGGCGATAGACAGATGGGTAAGGGGAGAAAGAGAGAAAGACCACTTGGGAGAGATGAGGATCCCGGTGCCACCACCCCGCTGACCAGAAGCTCTCGGGGTGTGCGAGAACACGTGGGCGGACGAGGAGAGAGCAGTAGGAGTAGCAGTGTTATCTGTGGTGATCCATGTTTCCGTCAGTGCCAAGAAGTCAAGGGACTGGAGGGAGGCATAGGCTGAGATGAACTCTGCCTTGTTGGCCGCAGATCGGCAGTTCCAGAGGCTACCGGAGACCTGGAACTCCACGTGGGTCGTACGCGCTGGGACCACCAGATTAGGGTGGTCGCGGCCACGCGGTGTGGAGCGTTTGTATGGTCTGTGCAGAGAGGAGAGAACAGGGATAGACAGACACATAGTTGACAGGCTACAGAAAAGGCTACGCTAATGCAAGGAGATTGGAATGTGTATGTGGGCGAGTGGTTTGCTGATGTCGACGTTGTGAACAGAGTGGCCCATGGTGGCAGTGGAGTTATAGTATGGACAGGAATAAGCTATGGACACGAACACAATTGTATTTTATCGATGTCTATTTGAATGCACAGAGATACCGTGACGAGATCATGAGGCCCATTGCCGTGGTATTAATTTGCCGCAATCACCATATGTTTCAGCATGATAATGCATGGCCCCATGTCACAAGGATTTGTACACAACTCCTGGAAGCTGAAAATGTCCCAGTTCTTCCATGGCCTGCATATTCACCAGACATGTCAACCATTGAGCATGTTTGGGATGCTCTTGATCGACATATATGATAGCATGTTCCAGTTCCCGCTAATATCCAGCAACTTCGCACAGCCATTGAAGAGGAGTGTGACAACATTCCACAGACTACAATCATTAGCCTGATCAACTCTATACGAAGGAAGTGTGTTGCACTGCATGAGGCAAATGGTGGTCACATCAGATAATGACTGGTCTTCTGATCCACGTCCCTACCTCTTTTCATGTGAAATCCATAGATTAAGACCTAATGAATTGATTTCAATTAACTGTTTTCCATGTGTGAACAGTAATATCTTTGAAATTGTGGCATGTTGTGTTTATATTTTTGTTCAGTGTATTATCCCAGTGTATGGAAATAATTAAGACAAACTATATAGCCGGAAGGTTCTATTAGGGTACGGACCATTGTGACAAAAATATCCTGCACTAAATCTGTAATGAGTTACATGATTCATCTTTAACTGAAGAGACAAGTCATACTTGGCTAATGAGGAGAGAAGGGGTTACCAACATGAGTTATCCAAAATTCGCTCTAAATTATGCAGGGCATTTTATCAACAAATTCAAACACCACTAATTTGCACAAAAAGGTTTGATTTGTCCCGTATTTCAGTCAGACATTCCAACCTGTCTCTTCTGCAGTCACATTGCACTTTGGACAAGATATATATCATAAGGATGTGATACTGCTGATGTTAAACACTTTTACAATCATTGTGAGATCTGATATTCTATGTAGCGCAAGATGAGACGTAGGCCAATGTCATATCATCAACCAATTACATTTGTCAAATCCATTCGGTCTAAATACCAGCTAAACTTGGAGAGGACAGTTAACTACTTAGAAACGCGTGTTTCTGATGAAGAGCTACAAAAGCAAGTACATAGCCATATTAGACTGAAAATATATAGGCCTAAGGTGATTTCGTCACACTTGTGAGGCTCTCCATGCTCATTGGTTGCTCATTAAACATATTTGCTGCTAGACTACTTCACTTAATACAGTTTTCAAGGTCTCCCTTCCTAACTGTTTTATATTCCCTGAGACCAACCAGAAATGTTTCCTTTGCCAAATATTCCCAGATTTTCATAAAACAGCCACACATTTAGTCTGTTGTTTTTGCTTGACCAAATTTAGCTCGAAGCAAAAGAGTAGTCCATCGGCACGGTTCAATTAGCTTGTTCAATGAAGCGGGAGGGGAATTTTTGTCCCACAAAATCATCCCTTTGTCCCACATTTGGGTATAATAAATGTGGTCACCCTAGTCCCAGTATTCGCTGAACAGGTGACTGGGGTAGATTCAGTGCTAAAGTAAGGACATGTGAAGATAATTATAACAGGGTCAGTGGAGTGGTGGTGCATAGAATTGCTGCATTGTTCTTCTCTGCAGAACCAACCTTTGTCTATAACTCTGATGATATTCTGTTTGGCTGAATATGTATCTTCACAGGAAATAGCGAATAGTAGACTAGCACAAATGAAACTCTGTATTGAGGAGAAATCCAGTAAGTGAGGAATATAGATGCTCCATCATAACTTTATTGTTTTGGGTGCCCTTGTGATTTTTTTTTAGAACATATCCTTTAGGAAGAGCAGTAATAACTTTATTGATTCATTCATAGCCACGGGAGGAAAGATTAGCTATGAATCGTTTTAGGTAAGGAATGTTTCTGGTTGTCACTGGAGCAATACCGCTCTCTGCAGGGTTGCCACCTTTGGTCACACTTCCACCCTTCACCCTGGTTGTCCTTTGAGCTTCTTAATAAAGTGCAGAAGACTTGGGCCAGGATACCAAGCAGGAAAGCTTTGGAACACACAAATAGCAATCACAAAGTGTATAGAGGATTATGTTTTTAAGACCTCTGTGTAATTTTGTGCACGCATGTGTGTGTGTTTGTGTGTGTAAGGCTTTGAGCATGTATATTAAGTGTCTCTGTGTATGTGGATGCGTGTGTGTAAGGCTTTGAGCATGTATATTAAGTGTCTCTGTGTATGTGGATGCGTGTGTGTATGGATGTGCAGGATAACTAATCTTGCAGGGAAATGATGTCCACCCCCTAATTTCCATTATAGAATTAGACTACCAGCAGTGTCAGTGTCGCACTGCAGTCTTAATCAATACACCCTCCTAGAACCTCCAGCGAGTGTGTGTGCGTTTTTCACCCCCCCCCCCCCACCCCCACATACACACACATTTTGGTCATGCCTACTCATTTTGGGTGAGTGTGGAAATAGGGTGCATGGTGCCAGTTCAATTAAGAGATCAGGGTTGAATAGCACACTGTGATGACGTCTCTTCTACTTATCCGTCTTTGAGTGGATGGTAGTATAGGGGTTTATTATGTGTAGGTTTGGGGGGGGGTGGGGGGGGGGTTCTGCCTAAGGTTCTTTCCTGTGGGAGTCAGGATGAGAGTTTGGTTTGGTTTGTACTTGACTGAGGGCACTTCCTGATCCATCAAAACAGATCCCTATGTTTCAAAGGCAAGACAGCATTCATCAGACATCTCAGACCTCAAAATGTCTCCATAACATTAGTCAACTACTCCCGACATGTATGTGTAGATTCAGCTATAAATCCTCAAATGATTGGGAAAGATTGAGAAAAATATATACTTCCTGTTACTAAATTGACTAGATGAGAGAGTGTGAAATCTCAGCCTGTTATGCTGGGATGGAGTTTTGGCCTTCCTGGTGACATACCAGGCGGTAAATTATTATTTAAAAAATATTAATATTTGTTTTTACAGCTTTCCTGCTACATTTACATACATTGTACTTTTCTATACAGCAATCCCATAACAATAATACACTACCAAACATAAGCTCTTTAATCCCAACCCTCAGCCACTCTCAGCCCATCCCACCTACCACCATGTGCCGTGTATTTTTCAATTGTACTGTGATGTTTTACATTCATTTTGAATCTTTCTAATCGCATAATAGCGACAGATTGTGAGCTAAAGATGAAAACCTTTCCTACGAGTATTATTGTATTAATGATTGATAGACTATGGCTTTCCAGATCGCCCAACACTGCTATTTGTAAGGTTACTTTCAGTGAATGTTGTGATTTTTTTAACCATTCCTAAACCTGTGACAAGAAACAACACCAAAATAAATGATCTAGTGATTTTGTCTCTTCACAGCAAAATCTACAGAGCTGAGATTGTTGCATGCCCCATATATATATATAACATTCTGTTGGTGGCAAGAATGTTCTATAATCATTCAAATTGAAAAACTCTTAAGTGTTGAATCAAGTGTTGTTTTTTTGTATCAGTTCATGTACCATATGCCATGGAATCAGTACATCGCAAATCTCTTCCCATTTCTTTTGCAACCTGTATGGCACAGCTGTCAACATTTTTATCCTCAAATGAAACTGGTATATTTTTCTATTCAATCTCTTTCAGACAATTTGTATCTTTAATATATGGCAGACAAACAAGTTCCCTACCTTCTCCATCTTTCACTTAAAGTTTAAGTCAGAAGTTTACATACACCTTAGCCAAATACATTTAAACTCAGTTCTTACAATTCCTGACATTTAATCATAGTACAAATTCCCTGCCTTAGGTCATTTAGGATCACCACTTTATTTTAAGAATGTGAAATGTCAGAATAATAGTAGAGAGAATCATTTATTTCAGCTTTTAATTCTTTAATCATATTCCCAGTGGGTCACAAGTTACATACACTGCATTAGTATTTGTTAACATTGCCTTTAAATTGTTTAACTTGGGTGAAACATTTCGGGTAGCCTTCCACAAGCTTCTCACAATAAGTTGGGTGAATTTTGGCCCATTCCTCCTGACAAAGCTGGTGTAACTGAGTCAGGTTTCTAGGCCTCCTTGCTCGCACACACTTTTTCAGTTCTGCACACACATTTTCTATGGGATTGAGGTCAGGGCTTTGTGATGGCCACTCCAATACCTTGACTTTGTTGTCCTTAAGCCATTTTGCCACAACTTGGGGGAAGTATGCTTGGGGTCATTGTCCATTTGGAAGACCTATTTGCGACCAAGCTTTAACTTCCCAAGCTTTAACTTCCTGACTGATGTCTTGAAATGCTGCTTCAATATATCCACATAATTTGCTCAGCCAAGGTGACCCATTTCATGAAGCTCCCGATGAAAGGTTGTTGTGCTGACGTTGCTTCCGTCAGCTGTTTGGAACTTGGGTAGTGAGTGTTGCAACTGAGGACAGACGATTTTTACACGATACGTGCTCAGCACTCGGCGATCACGTTCCGTGCGCTTGTGTGGCCTATCACTTTGCGGTTGAGTCGGTGTTCCTCCTAGACGTTTCCACTTCACAATAACAGCACTTACATTTGACCGGGCAGCTCAAGCTTGTTGGAAAAGTGGCATCCTATGACAGTGCCACGATGAGTCACTGAGCTCTTCAGTAAGGCCATTCTACTGCCAATGTTTGTGTATGGAGATTGCATGGCTGTGTGCTTGATTGTATAGACTTGTTAGCAACGGGTCTGGCTGAAATAGCCTAACCCACTAATTTGAAGGGGTGTCCACATACTTGTGTATATGTAGCGAACTTACTGATTTGATTTTAGGATAAAAACAGCTGCATGTGACCTTTTTATATCTGATTTTAAACCTAACCTTAACCCTCACCCCTAATCTTAATCACACTGTTAATCGTATGCCTAACCCTAACTTTAAAATAAGACCAATAAAACAAATAGTTGTTTTCATAAATTTTTACGTTACGTTACAGCCAATGTTGACTTTGTGACTGTCTTATCTAGTGGAAACAACTTAGTTGCTCCATGGTGGGTAGATCAAATTAATGATCTTACTCATTATATCAGCACTTGGCCATCCCTGATCGAATCCAAATGGGGAGAGATCTGCTAAACTCATTTCGATATTCATTTTACTGCACCAACAGGCTCTCTACTCACTGTCTATAAAACACCACTCTCAGATACCAACCCTCCATAGGTTAAGAGGCACTTAGCAACAGGATTGTAGTCAAGAGATGTTCTGTGTACGGTATCTTTAGAGAGAGCCGAATTGACAGAGAGAGGTTGGCTAGACAAAGTATATCTAGCTGTCTGTAAATGTACAGGCAGTTCCTGATCACACTCTGTGGGAGTAGCCTGTTCAGTTATTGACATATGCTAAGGTAAAGGTTAAAACTGTATATGTCAAGACTGCATCCAGTAACAGAAAGGGTTCCTCTGGAAGTTCTCTTCCCTTGTAGATAGACCAACTAAAGGCAAGATACATGCTGCTAAATAGAAATAACATCTTCAACTAGAGACCATAAAACACGTTGCGTTAAACCTCTGCAACTCCTAACATTACATTATCTAACAGAAAAGGGGCACGGGTAACAAAGTAATATCCTGCGGCATAGCCAAAGGATGTAAAAAGATTGTAAAAATATGAAAAAAATCACGCTCAAGCCAATAACCTTTTACTTTATGTAGTCGGCAAATGGACCTGGACATTATTTTCAGTCGATTGTAATTACCTTAAACAGACTGCGATTACACTCGCACCGTGATCTGGTTTGGAGAATATGCGGAGGTGCTTGGTTGAGAAATTGCATACCACAAATGTGGCTCTGCAATATTGTAAATCTCATTTCCATTTGGTATAATGGCAATCCCCGCTGGGGCGGTATCGGGGGCTCCGATGGGATCATACTCTTCCATTTGTAATTTCCTTGCCTCTGCATGCAGTGGGTCAACAGGGAGCCAGAGTACTTACAGGCAATTGTGTGTGTGTATGGATGTTTTTTAAGCTAAGCCCCATGTATAAGGTCTACTTTCAGCCTGAGGTGTTTTTGTTACACAAGGAGAGCATTCCGGGAAACTGATGATATTCAGAATGAGTCACACAGCGGAGTTTCACTCTTACTATGCTTTAGGAACTCATCTTTTGGACAGTGAATGTTTTTCCTGCTATATGTATATATGCCATTTAGCTGACACCTTTATTCAAATGAGTCACTAGGCAGTGGAATAATGATTGACCAGCTATTTGCATAAAAGTGAGTTTGAGTTTGGAGTCAAGGTCTTAAACAACTTAAATCAATCAAAAATGGAGCTTGACATGGTCTTGACCCATAGTATTGTGGCGTGTAATGCTAACCAATATTGAGTATGACAACCTAATGTTTAGGCCTGTCTTTTTAGGTTTTACAGCGTATTTGTTACATATACATTTGACATACATTGTAGATATAGTGCCTTCCGAAAGTATTCATACCCTTTGACTTATTCCACATTTTGCTGTGTTACAGCCTGAATTCAAAATGGATGAAATGACACATTTTCTCTCACCCATCTACACACAATACCCCACAATGACTACGTGAAAACATGTTATTATTATTTGTTCTAATATATTGAAAATGAAATACAGAAGTATCTCATGTACATAACTATTCACACCCCTGAGTCAATACTTAGTAGAAGCAGCTTTGACAGCGATTACAGCTGAGAGTCTTTTGGGGTAAGTCTCCAAGAGCAACTCCAGTGTAGATTTGGCCTTGAGGTTATTGTCATTCTGAAAGGTGAATTCATGTCCCAGTGTCTGATGGAAAGTAGACTGGTTTTCTTCTAGGATTTTGCTTGTGCTTAGCTCCATTTAGTTTATATATCCTGAAAACCTCCCCAGTCCTTAACGATTACAAGCATACCCATAACATATGCAGCCACCACTATGCTTGAAATTATGGAGAGTGGTACTCCGTATTGTGTCATAATGGATTTGCCCCAAACATAACACTTTGTATTCAGGTCAAAAAGTTAATAGCTTGGCCACAGTCTTTGCATTATTACTTTAGTGCCTTATTGCAAACAGGATGCATGTTTTGGAATATTTTTTATTCTGTACAGGCTTCCTTCTTTTCACTCTGTCAATTAGGTTATTATTAACTACAATATTGTTGATCCACCTTCAGTTTTCTCCTATCACAGCCATTAAAGTCTGTAACTGTTTTAAAGTCACCATTGGCCTGATTGGGAAATCCCTGAGCTGTTTCCTTCCTCTCCAGCAACTGAGTTAGGAAGTACACCTTTATCTTTGTAGTGACTGGGTGTATTGATTAAGTGTAATTAATAACTTCACCATGCTCAAAGGGATATTCATTGTCTGCTTTTTTTATGTTTACCCACCGACCAATAGGTGCCCTTCTTTGCGAGGGATTGTTAAACCTCCCTGGTCTTTGTGGTTTAATCTGTGTTTGAAATGCACTGCTCGACTGAGAGACCTTAAAGATAATTGTGTGGGGTACAGAGCTGAGAGCCATTCAAAATTATGTTAAACACTATTATTGCACACAGAGTGAGTCCATGCTAATTATTATGTGACTTGTTAAGGCAATTTTTACTCCTGAACATATTTAGGCATGCCATAATAAAGGGGTTTAATACTTATTGACTCAAGACATTTTAGCTTTTAAATTGTAATACATTTATAAAAACATAATTCCACTTTGACATTAAGGGGTATTGTGTGTAGGCCAGTGACAGTGATCTCAATTTAATTCATTTTAAATTCAGGCTGTAACACCACACAATGTGGAAAAAGTCCAGGGGTTGCGAATACTTTCTGAAGGCTCTGTAAATTGTACTTTTATATTCAGTAATTACATAAGAGATGTATTTTTTGGATATACACATTACATTTGGATACATTTAGCCCTGTCGTCCCTGTTGTCAATGCCCCTTCCTTTTGATTGTTGTGACTAACAACAGATCCCCATATTGAGCAGCTCGGCCTGAATCTAATGTCTGGATTAGCATGCTAAATTAATTATCCCCCATAGGACAATCTTTTCCAGGTTCATCCCATCAGGAGGCCCTATTAAGAGCTCCGGTCAAGTGTGCCAAACACAGATCTACAGCTGTGTGGAACTTATCTTACAGTAGAAGAGGACTGATGGTGGGGTGGTAGCAGATAATATATGTGTGCAGTCTCACTCCCACTCGATATGGCTGGAAAGGCACTAGTATGCATACATGAATAAGATTCCTGTTCTTTTCCAAAGTCGATGGAGTGACTCTATTTTCGACGGAGGCAGGGAGTCACCATGTCTTGATAATCCTCAACTGTCAATTCTAGGGCTTAGTACCTTTTTGAATTCCAGATATAGAATGACAGTTTATGTGAAACTAAAAAACAAAGGTTCTCTCTGCTGTTTCTGTGTGGTATTTCCCCTGTTTTTTTGCCTAGGCTGCTGAAAGTACATGAACATAAACTCTGTCGCTCTCCCACGCAGCAGCGAGAGTATGGGGGAAATGGAAATGCAATGTTGCAGATGAGCCCATGTTGGAATGTACGCTGCCAATGCCACATTATGCAAATCTATTGTCATGGCTTCCCCTGAAGTCGGCTCCTCTCCTTGTTCGGACGGCGTTCGGCGGTCGACGTCACAGGCTTTCTAGCCATTGCCGCTCCATTTTTCATGTATCCATTTGTTTTGTCTTGTTCCCTGCACACCTGGTTTTCATTCCACATCAATCTACATGTATTTATTCCTCTGTTCCCCATCATGTCTTTGTGTTAGATTGTTTGTGTTACGTGTGTATTGTTGATGCGCCAGACTGGCTTGTTTTTTTCGTGTTATTTTTCACAAAGATGTTTATTGTTAAACATAATTCTTGTGACTGTTTTGCGCGTTTTGCACTTTTGCCTAAATAAAGTGTGCGCCTGTTTCAGAAATCTCTGCTCTCCTGTACCTGACTTCGCTACCAGTATGCACACATCTGACATGTATTTAGAACCTGTAAATGTACACAAAAGTTGTCAGCTAAACAAAAGAGGCTGTAGCCCTTTGTATTTTCTCACAATGAAAATTGTTGTGCAGAATTTTGAAGTCCTAAGAATGATCTGTACTGTACCATGTTTTCTTCATGTAACAGGAGTTTATGCTCAAAACCTACCTCAGGTTTAAGACAACTGATCGACACACAAAATAAGACATTCAATTCAATTCCTCTATCCCCAAGTGACAATTATTGCTTATCATAAAACTGTCAGGCAGATACATTAGACATATACAGTAGCCATCATGCTCTTTCCATGACATAGACTAACCAGGTGAATCCAGGTGAAATCTATGATCCCTTATTGATTTCACTTGTTAAATTAATTTCAATCAGTATAGATGAAGGGGAGGAGACGGGTTAACAAAGGATTTTTAAGTCTTGAGACAATTGGGACATCGACTGTGTATGTGTGCCATTCGGAGGTTGCATGGGTAAGACAACAGATGTGTATGGGGTATAGCAGTAGGTGCCAGGCACACCTATTTGTGTCAAGAACCGCAACGCTGATGGGTTTTCCACGCTCCACAGTTTCCTGTGTGTATTAAGAATGGTCCACCACCCAAAGCAAAGAGGAAGGAGATATCTTGCCAGTTGCACAACTGAATGCATTCAACCGAAATGTGTCTTCCGTATTTAACCAAACCCCTCGGAATCAGAGGATATCCAGTCAACTTGACACAACTGTGGGAAGCATTGAAGTCAATATGGGCCAGTGTCCCTATTAGGAAGGTGTTTTGTACACTCAGTGTATATGCACAACTATAAGATTTGATACACATTTTGATATTTTATCGTTTTTGTTAGTCATACTGCACGATTCCTGTACTTTGTCATTTTTGAAGCTTCTGCATTGCCCTCGTCTACAGTATACTGCAATTCCCAGAATTAATTTTAGGGAACGACGTTTGCGGACGACACAACAGTGTTAGGCTTGATTACCAACAACGACGAGACGGCCTACAGGGAGGAGGTGAGGGCCCTCGGAGTGTGGTGTCAGGAAAATAACCTCACACTCAACGTCAACAAAACTAAGGAGATGATTGTGGACTTCAGGAAACAGCAGAGGGAACACCCCCCTATCCACATCGATGGAACAGTAGGGCAGACGGTAGTAAGTTTTAAGTTCAACTGAATTGGTCCACCCACACAGGCAGCATCGTGAAGAAGGCGCAGCAGCGCCTCTTCAACCTCAGGAGGCTGAAGAAATTCAGCTTGTCACCAAAAGCACTCAAAAACTTCTACAGATGCACAATCGAGAGCATCCTGTCGGGCTGTATCACCGCCTGGTACTGCAACTGCTCCGCCCTCAACCGTAAGGCTCTCCAGAGGGTAGTGAGGTCTGCACAACGCATCACCGGGGGCAAACTACCTGCCCTCCAGGACACCTACACCACCCGATGTCACAGGAAGGCCATAAAGATCATCAAGGACAACAACCACCCGAGCCACTGCCTGTTCAACCCGCTATCATCCAGAAGGCGAGGTCAGTACAGGTGCATCAAAGCTGGGACCGAGAGACTGAAAAACAGCTTCTATCTCAAGGCCATCAGACTGTTAAACAGCCACCACTAACATTGAGTGGCTGCTGCCAACACACTGACTCAACTCCAGCCACTTTAATAATGGGAATTGATGGGAAATTATGTAAAATATATCACTAGCCACTTTAAACAATGCTACCTAATATAAGGTTTACATACCCTACATTATTAATCTCATATGTATACGTATATACTGTACTCTATATCATCTACTGCATCTTTATGTAATACATGTATCACTAGCCACTTTAACTATGCCACTTTGTTTATATACTCATCTCATATGTATATACTGCACTCAATACCATCTACTGTATCTTGCCCATGCCGCTCTGTACCATCACTCATTCATATATCTTTATGTACATATTCTTTATCCCCTTACACTTGTGTCTATAAGGTAGTAGTTTTGGAATTGTTAGCTAGATTACTTGTTGGTTATTACTGCATTGTCGGAACTAGAAGCACAAGCATTTCGCTACACTCGCATTAACATCTGCTAACCATGTGTATGTGACAAATAACATTTGATTTGATTTGATACTTCAGATACTCAACTTGTCTCAACTAAAATTATAACTTGGATTAGCTAACACAACGTGACATTTGAACACAGGAGTGATGTTGCTGATAATGGGCCTCTGTACGCCTATGTAGATATTCCATAAAAAAATCCAGCTACAATAGTCATTTAAAACATTAACAATGTCTACACTGTATTTCCGATAAATTTGATGCTATTTTAAAGGACAAAAAAATAGATTTTCTTTCAAAAACAAGGACATTTCTAAGTGAGCCCAAACTTTTGAATGGTAGTGTATATATAAAATAAATATCTTAAATTTAACTAGGCAAGTCAGTTAAAAACAAATTCTTATTTACAATGACAGCCTACCAGGGAACAGTGGGTTAACTGCCTTGTCAGCTCAGGGATTTGATCCAGCATCCTTTTGGGTACTGGCCCAATGCTCTAACCACTAGGCTACCTGCCACCCCAAATGCAGAGGGATATGGGATATTATTTTCTATCAGGATATTTTCTGAAGCCATGGGGATGGTAGTCCAAGAAAAGGGGAGTGTGGCTGCATAATGCACACCTTTCTCCAGAAGGCTCTCTCTCCTGCCAATTTGTGCACATTTGTTGTTTCTTAACTTTATTGTGTTTATTGTTGCATTTGATTGTTAGTGTCTATCAATTCCCCATTACATACAGTATATCACCAGTAGTACATTTACAGTTCATTCCTATAATTTCTCACCCACAATGTTTGTTTGGTCACGGTAGTGTCTGTCAATGAATTCAATATATTGTTATTCCAGTCTTTTACTGTTTTCATTGTCGGAGTGGACACTTTCTTTGCTGAGCGCACAACCTATGCTCCACACAAGTTTTGGTTTATTTCATTCCATTTACAAGTTTTGTCAATTTAGTCATCATCTTTTGTTTGGAGCGCTCCTGTCAATGTTGAGGAAGGTCGCGCACTTGATTACTTATAGGAGTAGGCCTTTAAGTTACCTGGCCTGCGTGTAAATGTTGCCATACAAATGTGCCCATTTGGGGATCTGATAGTTTTTCTGATTGGCTTAATGAACCACCACTAATGAGCTGTGGAGCTTCTCAAACTGTTTTCTTCACCTGAAACAGGTGAATGTTTCAAGTTCGTTGCAAACAGGCTATGTGTAGCCAATGTGATTAATGGGATATACATTTTTATCAGGATATTTTCTACCTACAGGCAGAAATGTTTTTATTTGTTGATTTTATAGGCTATTTTTACATGGCTGGCAATGGCAAAATGAGTTATGCTTTATGTTTGTATCACTTTCATTTAGATTTGGATAGAAGTTTGATTAACCACATGACAATGCTTTTGGATACAAAGACATTATAATAATCAAATGAAACTGTTCCACGAAAATGTGCATTTGAAAACCATAAATGCCACACAGATCAGTAGAAATGGTAAGATAAATTGGCATTCCACATCAGAAAGTTTGCTGACTCCTTATGTAGCCTATTACCAGCAACTTCAGAAGAGTAAAGGCAGAATCTCCGAAAGCCAGTTGAGTGGGAGGAGGATGGTCGGGGCAGGTTAAGTTCTCTTCTTCTGGTTCATCATTTGTGTCTTATTTCATCAAACAGTGAGTTTAAAGCATCAGACAAGCTCTACATATATAGTTGATTTTATTAAAACACATAGGGTGTGTCTATATATGGAAAAATACACGTTTAAAAATGTTGACCAATCGATAAGTCAAAATAACAGATGACTTTCAGTCGAGCCAAGTTTTTTTTGTGTGTCAGGGACAGCCCTAGAGTATTTCAACTCTCAGAAGGCAATGCTCTGCTCAGTCTGCACTTAGCTTTCCTGGCTAGCAGGCCCAGACAAAGCTTATGTCATAAGTTATGAGTGCATTTCACATTTACATTTGGGTTGTAATAATATTACAATACTTGCATGAATATCATGCTGAATATATGTTAATGTCATTGTCATCAATCAAATGCATACCATTTCAAGAATTACTTGAATTTAGATGCTAACTAATGTTACGTTACATGCTAGCTAGCCCGACTGCTAAATCCCAAAAATAGTGTTTGCAACAATAATAGCCAAGTTTAATCTTAGCGACTGTCTTAAACAAAAGTCCAAACAACATGTAGGTCTGTTAGAACACATTTTTAATGAGATTTACAGGCAAGTCACTACGGAATCTTAGCCTCTTATGATTGAAGCCTGCTGTATCTTTGATGCTAACATTAGCAACGCTATCTAGCTAACTCTGCTGCATCTGAAATAACAGCCCATTACATGTCCAAGCAACAACACTGTAGGCCTATTGTACTAATAAAAAGTATGAAGTTCACAAGTAATTCACTACAAAAAAATATAGGCTATTTGGAAAGGGCACAATGGCCGCCAGAACTGTAACTTCGTCATGATGTTAGGAATGGTTTTGACGAATGGAATCATGGGAGTTTGAGCCTTGAAAACAGAAACATATTGGAGTAAGCTGACTATGACTATAATTCTATAGGTTTTTGAGTGTATGTTTCAAATATTTACAGATGTTGTTAGATGAAGAGCAACATTTTAGAGTTCCAATATGATCAGAAAACTACAGGCGGGTTATATAGATAATTTTTTATATTAACATGCAGGTATATTAGTGGCCGCTCTTGTCCTTAGCGGCCAGTGCATTCAACCAAGGTTGATTAAAAAGAAAGCATTACAGTCATAGCAAGTAAAACATTTTTGTAACCATTACTGAACATGTTGATGTACGGTAGATAGCTGAAAATGACTGGCCAGGATTTATTGTATTAGTCATCTCAGGGATCCTACTTGAAAACGTCACAGAGAAGCACTTTCTGGTTTTGCTCATCACTAAACAATCAAAGGACATGAAATCATAAAATGACCCTAAAACTGTGTAGAACATCACTAAATACTTCATAATAACAACCCACGTGTTAAAAGTAGCAGAGTTGTCCTTTTAAAGGAGACTCTGCAGTTGCTACATCAATTTTTGGACTTATAAATTAATGATATGTACCCATTATTTTTACTATTTTTTATTTAACGACCAACCAAGAGGCAAAAGGCCTACTGTGGGGATAGGGTCTGGGATTCAAAATTAAAATGTAGGACAAAACACAACATGAGAGGCACCACAACACTAAATAAAGAGAGATCTAAGACAACAACGCAGCATGGCAGCAACATATGACAACACAGCATGGTAGCAACACAACATGACAACAACATGGTAGCAAAACAACATGGCAGCAGCACAACATGGTAGCAGCACAAACATGGTACAAATATTGTTAGGCACAGACAACAGCACAAAGGCCAAAAAGGTAGAGACAACAATACATCACGGGAAGCAGCCACAAGTGTCAGTAAGAATGTCCATGATTGAGTCTTTGAAAGTAGACTGTATAGTTTGGGAGTTTTTTGTAGCTCGTTCAAGTTGCTAGCTGCATCGAACTGAAAAGAGGAGCAACTCCAGGATGTGTGTGCTTTGGGGATCTTTAACAGAATGTGACTGGCAGAACGGGTGTTGTATGAGGAGGAGGATGGTTGCAGTAGATATCTCAGATTGTCAGGCATATGTGTATAGGTGGCAGGGAAGTCAGGCGTAGGAGAGTCAAACGGAGTGTAAAATGGAGTCTTTTAATAATGTCATAGTAACATGCTCCATAACACTAAACAGGAAAAGAACATAAACAAATATGGGTACGAAGACCCGTCGCGCACCTATACAACACTACACTGACAATAAACAATCTCTGACAAAGACATGAGGGGAAACAGAGGGTTAAATACACAACAGGTAATGAATGGGATTGAAAACAGGTGTGTGGGAAGACAAGACAAAACCAATGGAAAATTAAAAATGGATCAATGATGGCTAGAAGACCGGTGACGTCGAACGCCGAGCACCGCCCGAACAAGGAGAGGCAACAACTTCGGCAGAAGTCGTGACACAGATAGGGGAAGTGAGACATAAGAGGGTTTTATAAATAAGCATCAACCAGTGGGTCTCACGTTGGGTATACAGAGATAGCCAGTTTACAGAGGAGTATAGAGTGCAGTGATGTGTCCTATAAGGAGCAATGGTGGAAAATCTGATGGCCGAATGGTAAAGAACATCTATCCACTCGAGAGCATCCTTACCTGCTGATCTATAAATTCTTCTTACCGAACCACATGATCTCTTTTAGGAGGTGTTCAGAACAAAGTTAAGGGCAGAGAAAGCTTTTTGGACACTAAGAAAACTTTGTTGTAGAGTGTTTAACACAATTTCCGGGGAGGGGCCAGCTGACTGTATCATCTGCATATAAATGGATGAGAGAGCTTCATACTGTCCTAAACGATATCTTAACCGCCATCGATAAGAAACATTACTGTGCAGCCGTATTCATTGATCTGGCCAAGGCTTTCGACTCTGTCAACCACCACATCCTCATCTGCAGACTCGACAGCCTTGGTTTCTCAAATGATTGCCTCGCCTGGTTCACCAACTACTTCTCTGATAGAGTTCAGTGTGTCAAATCGGAGGGTCTGCTGTCCGGACCTCTGGCAGTCTCTATGGGGGTGCCACAGGGTTCAATTCTTGGACCGACTCTCTTCTCTGTATACATCAATGAGGTCGCTCTTGCTGCTGGTGAGTCACTGATCCACCTCTACGCAGACGACACCATTCTGTATACTTCCGGCCCTTCTTTGGACACTGTGTTAACAACCCTCCAGGCAAGCTTCAATGCCATACAACTCTCCTTCCGTGGCCTCCAATTGCTCTTAAATACAAGTAAAACTAAATGCATGCTCTTCAACCGATCGCTACCTGCACCTACCCGCCTGTCCAACATCACTACTCTGGACGGCTCTGACTTAGAATACGTGGACAACTACAAATACTTAGGTGTCTGGTTAGACTGTAAACTCTCCTTCCAGACCCATATCAAACATCTCCAATCCAAAGTTAAATCTAGAATTGGCTTCCTATTTCACAACAAAGCATCCTTCACTCATGCTGCCAAACATACCCTTGTAAAACTGACCATCCTACCAATCCTCGACTTTGGCGATGTCATTTACAAAATAGCCTCCAATACCCTACTGAACAAATTGGATGCAGTCTATCACAGTGCAATCCGTTTTGTCACCAAAGCCCCATATACTACCCACCATTGCGACCTGTACGCTCTCGTTGGCTGGCCCTCACTTCATACTCGTCGCCAAACCCACTGGCTCCATGTCATCTACAAGACCCTGCTAGGTAAAGTCCCCCCTTATCTCAGCTCGCTGGTCACCATAGCATCTCCCACCTGTAGCACACGCTCCAGCAGGTATATCTCTCTAGTCACCCCCAAAACCAATTATTTCTTTGGCCGCCTCTCCTTCCAGTTCTCTGCTGCCAATGACTGGAACGAACTACAAAAATCTCTGAAACTGGAAACACTTATCTCCCTCACTAGCTTTAGCACCAACTGTCAGAGCATCTTACAGATTACTTCACCTGTACATAGCCCACCTATAATTTAGCCCAAACAACTACCTCTTTCCCAACTGTATTTAATTTATTTATTTATTTTGCTCCTTTGCACCCCATTATTTTTATTTCTACTTTGCACATTCTTCCATTGCAAAACTACCATTCCAGTGTTTTACTTGCTATATTGTATTTACTTTGCCACCATGGCCTTTTTTGCCTTTACCTCCCTTCTCACCTAATTTGCTCACATTGTATATAGACTTGTTTATACTGTATTATTGACTGTATGTTTGTTTTACTCCATGTGTAACTCTGCGTTGTTGTATCTGTTGAACAGCTTTGCTTTATCTTGGCCAGGTCGCAATTGTAAATGAGAACTTGTTCTCAACTTGCCTACCTGGTTAAATAAAGGTGAAATAAATACTGCCTGAGCTATGATGTTGATGTAAATTGAAGAGAGCGTGAGGCCTAGGATTAAGCCTTGGGGTTCCCCATTGGTGACAGGCAGTGGCTGAGACAGCAGATGTTTTGACTTTACACACTGCACTATTTGAGAGAGGTAGTTAGCAAACCAGGCCAAAGACCCATCAGAGACACCAATACTCCTTAGTCGACCCACAAAAATGGAATGGTCTACCGTATCAAAGGCTTTGGCCAAATCAATAAAAATAGCAACAAAACATTGCATATAATCAAGGGCAATGGTGACATCATTTAGGACCTCTATAAACTGATCAGAAACCAGATCACATACCAGAGAGAATACTATAGACAAGAAAGCCTGTCAGTTGATTATTGACAAGGTTTTCCAACACTTTTGATAAACAGGGCAAGATAGAATTTGGTCTATAACAGTTAGGATCAGCTTGATCTCCCCCTTTAAATAAAGGATGCACTGTGGCTGCCTTCCAAGCACTGGGAACCTCCCCAGAAAGGAGAGACAAAACCTCTTAAGGATCCAACCATTTTTTGTTGTTGCCTAAAATGACATACCCAAATCTGTAGTTCAAGATCTGAGGCAAGGATATGTATATTCTTGAAACCATTTGAAAGAAAACAATTTGAAGTGTGTGGAAATGTGAAATTAATGAAGGAGAAAATTACACATTCGATCTGGTAAAAGATAATACAAAGAAAAAATATGCACTTGTATTTTTTTGTACCAATTTCTTTGAAATGCAAGATAAAGGCCATGTATTAATGTATTATTCCAGCCCAGGTGCTATTTAGATTTTGGCCACTAGATAGCAGCAGTGTATGTGAACAGTTTTAGACTGATCTAATGAACCATTGTATATCTGTTCAAAATGTTGTATCAAGAGTGCTAAAAATTGCCTAATTGGTTTATTAATACATTTTCAAGTTCATAATTGTGCACTCTCCTCAAACAATAACATGGTATTCTTTCACTGTAATAGCTAATGTAAATTGGACAGTGTAGTTAGATTTACAAGACAAGAATTGAAGCTTTCTGCCCATATGAAATACAGCTGAAGTCAGAAGTGTAATGTAAATTGGACAGTGTAGTTAGATTTGCAAGACAAGAATTGAAGCATTCTGCCCATATGAGATACAGTTGACCACATACACCTTAGCCAAATATACAGTATTTTAACTCTGTTTTTCACAATTCCTGACATTTAATCATCGTAAAAATATCCCTGTCTTAGGTCAGTTAGGATCAGCACTTTATTTTAAGAATGTGAAATGTCAGAATAATAGTAGAGAGAATTATTTATTTCAGCTTGTATTTCTTTCATCACATTCCCAGTGGGTCAGAAGTTTACATACACTCAATTAGTGTTTGGTTGCATTACCTTTCAATTGTTTAACTTGGGTCAAACGTTTCAGGTTGCCTTCCACAAGCTTCCCACAATAAGTTGGGTGAATTTTGGCCCATTCCTCATGACAGAGCTCGTGTAAATGAGTCAGGTTTGTAGGCCTCCTTGCTCGCACACACTTTTTCAGTTCTGCCCACAAATATTCTTTAGGATTGAGATCAGGGCTTTGTGATGGCCACTCCAATACCTTGACTTTGTTTTCCTTAAGCCATTTTGCCACAACTATGGAAGTATGCTTAGGGTCATTGTCCATTTGGAAGACCCATTTGCGACCAAGCTTTAAACTTCCTGACTGATGTCTTAAGATGTTGCTTCAATATACAGTGGGGCAAAAAAGTATTTAGTCAGCCACAAGCTGTGCAAGTTATCCCACTTAAAAAGATGAGAGAGGCCTGTAATATTCATCATATGTACACTTCAACTATGACAGACAAAATGAGAAGAAAAAAATCCAGAAAATCACATTGTAGGATTTTTAATTTATTTATTAGCAAATTATTGTGGAAAATAAGTATTTGGTCAATAACAAAAGTTTCTCAATACTTCGTTATATACCCTTTGTTGGCAATAACAGAGGTCAAATGTTTTCTGTAAGTCTTCACAAGGTTTTCACACACTGTTGCTGGTATTTTGGCCCATTCCTCCATGCAGATCTCCTCTAGAGCAGTGATGTTTTGGGGCTGTTGCTGGGCAACACAGACTTTCAACTCCCTCCAACGATTTTCTATTGGGTTGAGATCTGGAGACTGGCTAGGCCACTCCAGAACCTTGAAATGCTTCTTACAAAGCCACTCCTTTGTTGCCCGGGCAGTGTGTTTGGGATCATTGTCAAGCTGAAAGACCCAGCCACGTTTCATCTTCAATGCCCTTGCTGATGGTAGGCTTTGTTACTTTGGTCCCAGCTCTCTGCAGGTCATTCACTAGGTTCCCCCCGTGTGGTTCTGGGATTTTTGCTCACCGTTCTTGTGATCATTTTGACCACAGGGTGAGATCTTGCGTGGAGCCCCAGATCGAGGGAGATTATCAGTGGTCTTGTATGTCTTCTATTTCCTAATAATTGCTCCCACAGTTGATTTATTCAAACCAAGCTGCTTACCTATTGCAGATTCAGTCTTCCCAGCCTGGTGCAGGTCTACAATTTTGTTTCTGGTGTCCTTTGACAGCTCTTTGGTCTTGGCCATAGTGGAGTTTGGAGTGTGACTGTTTGAGGTTGTGGACAGGTGTCTTTTATACTGATAACAAGTTCAAACAGGTGCCATTAATACAGATAACGAGTGGAGGACAGAGGAGCCTCTTAAAGAAGAAGTTACAGGTCTGTGAGAGCCAGAAATCTTGCTTGTTTGTAGGTGACCAAATACTTATTTTCCACCATAATTTGCAAATAAATTCATAAAAAATCCTACAATGTGATTTTCTGGATTTTTTTTCTAAATTTGTCTGTCATAGTTGAAGTGTACCTATGAGGAAAATTACAGGCCTCTCTCATCTTTTTAACTGGGAGAACTTGCACAATTGGTGGCTGACTAAATACTTTTTTTGCCCCACTGTGTCCACATAATTCTCTCCTCATGATGCCATCTATTTTATGTAGTTACCCAGTCCCTCCTGCAACAAAGCACCCCCACAACATGATGCTGCCACCTCCGTGCTTCATGGTTGGCATGGTGTTCTTCAGCTTGCAAACCTCCCCTTTTTCCTCCAAACATAACGATGGTCATTATGGCCAAACAGTTCTATTTTATTTTTATCAGATCAGAGGGCATTTCTCCAAAAAGTACAATCTTTGTCCCCATGTGCAGTTGCAAACCATAGTCTGGCTTTTTTATGGTGGTTTTGGAACATTGGCTTCTTCCTTGCTGAGCGGCCTTTCAGGTTATGTCGATATAGGACTCGTTTTACTGTGGATACTTTTGTACCGGTTTCATCCAGCATCTTCACAAGATCCTTTGCTGTTGTTCTGTGATTGATTTGCACTTTTCGCACCAGGGTACGTTCATCTCTTGGAGACAGAATGCGTCTCCTTCCTGAGCGGTATGGTGGCTATGTGGTCCCATGGTGTTTATACTTGCGTACTATTGTTTGTACAGATGAACGTGGTACCTTCAGGCCTTTAGGAAATTGCTAGTGGTGGTCTACAATTTTATTACTGAGGTCTTGGCTGATTTCTTTTGATTTTCCCATGATGTCAAGCAAAGAGGCACTGAGTTGGCACTGAGAGGCACTGAGTTGAAAGGTAGGCCTTGAAATACATCCACAGGTACACCTCCAATAGACTCCAATTGTGTCAATTAGCCTATCAGAAGCTTCTAAAGCCATTACATAATTTTCTGGAATTTTCCAAGCTGTTTATTAGATGTCTTAACCGACTTGCTAAAACTATAGTTTGTTAACAAGAAATTTGTGGAGTGGTTGAATAACAAGTTTTAATGACTTCAACCTAAGTGTATGTAAACTTCCCACTTGTCCTGGGATTTATTTTTGTTACTTCCAACCTCTTGAAAATCACATTAGCCTACCTTAGCTCAACCGTCCCACGGGTGGACATTGATCCTGTAGAGGTAAGGTGGTTGATGGACTAAGAATAAAAATTCTTAAATGATGTCCAAAATGACATGATCTCCTAAGGCAGGGGTGTCAAACTCATTCCACAGACGGCCGAGCATCTGCAGATTTGAGTTTTTTTCCCTTCAATTAAGAGCTAGGCAAGTAGGTGAGGGAAGTTCTTTAATAATTAGTGACCAGTACTCCGTGGAATGAGTTTGACATGTGTCCTAAAGAGAACACTGGAGCTCCCCAGGGGTGCGTGCTCAGTCCCCTCCTGTACTCCCTGTTCACCCACGACTGCATGGCCAGGCACGACTCCAACACCATCATTAAGTTTGCTGACGACACAACAGTGGTAGGCCTGATCACCGACAACGACGAGACAGCATATAGGGAAGAGGTCAGAGACCTGGCCGGGTGGTGCCAGAATAACAACCTATCCCTCAATGTAACCAAGACTAAGGAGATGATTGTGGACTACAGGAAAAGGAGCACCGAGCACGTCCCCATTTTCATCGACGGGGCTGTAGTGGAGCAGGTTGAGAGCTTCAAATTTCTTGGTGTCCACATCAACAACAAACTAGATTGGTCCAAAGACACCAAGACAGTCGTGAAGAGGGCACGACAAAGCCTATTCCCCCTCAGGAAATTAAAAAGATTTGGCATGGGTCCTGAGATCCTCAAAAGATTCTACAGCTGCAACATCGAGAGCATCCTGACCGGCAATTGCTCGGCCTCCGACTGCAAGGCACTTCAGAGGGTAGTGCGTATGGCCCAGTACATCACTGGGGCAAAGCTGCCTGCCATCCAGGACCTCTACACCAGGCAGTGTCAGAGGAAGGCCCTAAAAATGGTCAGAGACCCCAGCCACCCCAGTCATAGACTGTTCTCTCTACTACCGCATGGCAAGCGGTACCAGAGTGCCAAGTCTAAGACAAAAAGGCTTCTCAACAGTTTTTACCACCAAGCCATAAGACTCCCGAACAGGTAACCAATGGTTACCCGAGCTATCTGCATTGTGTCCCACCACCCGGCAAACCCCTCTTTTTACGCTTCTGCTACTCTCTGTTCATCATATATGCATAGTCACTTTAACGATACCTACATGTACATACTACCTCAATAAGCCTGACTAACCAGTGTCTGTATATAGCCTTGCTACTCTTTTTTCAAATGGCTTTTTACTTTTTATTACTCGTTTTGTTTCTTTACTTACCTACACACACACACACACACACACACACACACACACACACACACACACACCTTTTTCAATACTTTTTTCCCCCGCACCATTGGTTAGAGCCTGTAATTAAGCATTTCACTTTAAGGTGATTCGGCGCACGTGACAAACTTTGATTTGATTTGAATGTCAAGTCCAATCAGAAGTCTAGTCAAATATTTATTGAATAAAAAGGTGAATGTGAAAACAATGCTTCCTATATATTACGACCTGAAAAATGTGTCACTGCTCTCCAAGGACAAGCTCCATGCTCCATTATTTCAGATTCAATTTATTTGTTGATTAAAAGTGGGAGATTGTTGCTGGATAATCAGATTGAACAGGAGATTCTGTTGAATGTACCAGCCATGCAGTGTTTGAGGTTCTGATTAAACGATATGACTTACTGTGGGTAAATCACACACATTCCTTTTCCAAAGTCTATTTTCTTAATTTGGGACAGTAGTTATGGTATGTCCTATAGATCAGTTTTAGTATGTTAGTGAAAGTAAAACGCCTAGTCTACACAGGAGAAGTATTCATAGAGAAGTATATAAGGGGAGAAGTCTATTGGACTTGTATGACAGCTCTACTTAGTGGCAAAGTGAAGTGCATCAGAAATCAGATTGTAAAAACAATATGTAGCACAACCCAGTCACATTTAAATCATTTTTCTTGTGTGCTGCAAGTTCCTATGAGTGATGATGGAGACAGAAAGATCCCATGTTCCTGCAAATCTTTTGTGATTTCCTCGACATCGAGACCGCAATACATCTTCAACCACAGACAGAATTCTATTTTGTATTTGCAAAGGGGTGATGGACTGTGAATGAGGGATTTGCCAAATGAAGCTTTTCTAAAGAATTCTAATTTAAACAAACAGGAACTTTTCTCTTCCCTACTCGTCTTGGAATTAGGATTCTGTTCCAGCAGCAATAAACTTTTGTGAGGACAACAATTCTAGCCTCAGCACTCTCACCCTGTAACATCTTTTATAGTGGATCAGCCCCATTAGGGAAAGCAGTATAATGGGTGGAAGACTATGCACAGTTTGGCCACAAATAACTTCGGTAGATGTCACATGGGATAATAGGTGATGTCACAAGTAACTATAGCAAATGTTAAAAGCAGCTGCAGTCGAGGTCACAGCCAAAGTTGATGTCCCAAGTAACGGTAGTAGATGTCCCAAGTAACGGTAGTAGATGTCCCAAGTAACGGTAGTAGATGTCCCAAGTAACGGTAGTAGATGTCCCAAGTAACGGTAGTAGATGTCACAAGTAACGGTAGTAGATGTCACAAGTAACGGTAGTAGATGTCACAAGTAACGGTAGTAGATGTCCCAAGTAACGGTAGTAGATGTCACAAGTAACGGTAGTAGATGTCCCAAGTAACGGTAGTAGATGTCCCAAGTAACGGTAGTAGATGTCCCAAGTAACGGTAGTAGATGTCACAAGTAACGGTAGTAGATGTCACAAGTAACGGTAGTAGATGTCACAAGTAACGGTAGTAGATGTCACAAGTAACGGTAGTAGATGTCACAAGTAACGGTAGTAGATGTCACAAGTAACGGTAGTAGATGTCACAAGTAACGGTAGTAGATGTCACAAGTAACGGTGGTAGATGTCACAAGTAACGGTAGTAGATGTCCCAACGAAAGTCGTTATAAAGTCACTGGATGTCCCAAGTAACTATAATTAATGCCATGGGTAAACAGAGAAGGTATCAAAGTTGAAAATAGTAGATGTGACAGGTGTAGATGTCACAGATATCACAGATATCACCACTACAGTAGATGAGGTGATCAAAGACCGCATCATATTTTGG
This sequence comes from Oncorhynchus keta, assembly GCF_023373465.1. Classification (NCBI taxonomy): domain Eukaryota; kingdom Metazoa; phylum Chordata; class Actinopteri; order Salmoniformes; family Salmonidae; genus Oncorhynchus; species Oncorhynchus keta. Next base: position 35,463,055 of record NC_068446.1, on the reverse strand, counting down.
GAGGCTGACCCAGCCACTCTAACCAAATATGTTTCAGACAGTATTACACTGTCTGGTATATCATCACCTTATTTCTAAGTCCATATTAAATACTGGTTCCAGCCTGGGAAGATGGCGGTTGTGATATGTGGGAGGAAGGCTTTCATGGTTTTTGAACCCAGCTTGTCAGTGGAATGACACTGTGCTGGACCCCTAGTCTGCAAGTCAGGGCCATTCACAGATGTAATATGAATGCATAATAAAAGCTCTCACATTAGGGATGCAGCCATCACCTCTCTCATGTATGGCTGCTCTGAGACATTTAGCCTTTGCCTGTGTTGGATTCTCTAAGGAAAAGCCCTGCCTCTGAATATGTTAACCACATTCAGTGTTTTGAAACATGTTACCTACCGTTTACCACTCTACGTTGTACACTCTTCCAAAAGGGTTCTTAGGCTGTCCCCATAGGATAACCATTTTTGGTTCCAGGTAGAACCCTCTGTGGAATGGGTTTTACATGGAATACAAAAGGGTTCTACCTGGAACCAAAAAAGGCTTTTCAAAAGGCCCTCCTATTAGGTTCTAAATAGTACCTTTTGTTCTAAGAGTTTAGGCATGAACAACAATATTGCATGAAATACTGTATGAAAACTAGGGTAATTGTCATGCAAAGGGCCATGGTTATTGTCATGATTGTCATTTTGAAATAAAATAACGTTTTGAGCTTGTAATGCATTATAGTGCATATTCAGCTCAGGAATGAAGCGGCATTTGGTCTGACTACATGGAATTTCTAATTTTGCTTTTGAGTTCACAGAGTTTGACCTCCACATTTTATCACTAGCTCTGGGAGTTTGAAGAGGGAGTTAAGGTAGACAGAGGACTGTCAGGAGTCAGGTACTCTCACATTCACTCAGTGCCTGTCACCTTAAAGTGGCAGCTACATGTTCAGAAGGGGTGGAAAGAGTCATTGAGGCAAGTGTTAATTAGTGCACCAGTCAGGCTGCTGTACATTGCACTTGACAGATGGCTAATTCTGTTTCTACAATTCCAAGGTGCCATGATGGAATGACTTTTGAAAGGCTTATTGTGATCTCAATCATTGTGTTCCGAAAATCCAAAAGACAAATAGATTTATACACTTATGTGGATGTTTGGGAGAGAGAGAGAGACTTTTAGTTGGTTCTAATACCAGTATGTGTTTCTGAACAGGCATGCTATCTGCACAATAAATATTCTGTTCATACTTTTGCTTGTAAATGTTTGCTTGTAGGTATTTGCCTGTGGGCCAACCTTTTCCTCAATCCCCCCATAGTTTGTTCAAGTACATTTTTTCCAGGGGTGTAATCCCATCCATGCAATTACCTGCCTCTGGGGTTCAGATTGAGTCGTTTACGACCATCCACATGGACAAGCCCCTCGGGCGGCAGCCCTGTAGTAGCCACTACTCACTGCTACTAAAGAGCCATCATACCCAATTCTCTGAGTGGACGCAAAAGGGGGTCTGAATCATAGCTTATAAAAGGTTGCCATCACCACTTAGGCATCCAGCTTGACATTGAGATGTTTCTCCCTCTCTTTCTTCTCTCCCCTTTCCTCTATCTCATCATCTTATCCGAAAGCTTTTAGATAACAGTGTTGGGATATCTCATTGCATGGTCGAGTTGTGAATATAACATACTTTATTCAAAGACGGCTTCAATGAAAAATACACACTGTGTTTCTTCTTTTATCCCCATTTGATGATAAGACTTGCTGAGAAAGAAAACGCTTCAGAATCCACCAGCAGAGCATTTGAAGTAAAAAAAAAAAAAAAATGTAATCTGTTAGCTGTGATAGGCGCAATTTCTTGTAGTTTTAATTGCAGACTGAGGCTTTTGCTGGTGTGAAGGAGGAATTGTTTTTCCAAACTGATGCCATCGTTCCTCCAAACAGCTTAATTTAGCCAACATGTGACCAAAGAGCTATCAGAAAGTTGTTTCACCTTAAACCTGCTTTTATTCACTCAAAAATGTTAATTAAAAAGTAATGAAAAACTCTTTTGTTGCCTTTGTGCACTGGGCTTGACAGTTGAAAAAAAGTGTGTGGGGAGAAAAAAAACATGTTTTTGCATAATTATTCATTGATGTCAGAATACCGCCTTTGGTTTCAGGTGAGTAATTTAAGCACTAAGAAGTTAATTTAAGGATAGCCCTAATAAGGCTCTCCCAGGTTACATTTGTTCAAAAGTTATATTTATCCTGCGTGCCGGAGCCATATTTCCCGGTCCTCTCTGTCTGGAATATTTCTCACAGTCCAATAACCCTGCTGTAACCTAGAGCATCTTCAGAGGAACCATTACAAGAGTCATACTGCTGGTTGAATGCTCCTGCCCACTGGTAACTCCAGTCCAAACCTCCCGCAGGGAACCGTGGGTACAGTACCAGTTCATGGAAGGGAAGCCTGGCATGAACTTCCTGCCAGGCAGCTGTTAGGCTTCTGTCTGCACACCAGCACTAATGTTGGAAACTCTTTATCTCCCCTTTTGGAGTAGCAGGGGTCTCACACCCGCCAGAGGCATGGGAGTTGTCACTGCGTTTTGGTCCCTCTCCTGACCCTCGCTGTTCAGTAGTATTTGGCTGTCATGCTTTGTGGAAACCCTCACCATCGCCATGGCCGCGAGTTACTCACCTTTGACCTTGCTTAGTAGTCCCCATGGAACTACTCCCCCCTGGTATGGATGTAGTTGAGTGGAAACGAGCTGTGAAAACTGCTGGTTACTCACCAAGGGATGTTTAACCTGGCAAAGCACAGCACGTTCCCTAATCTCTGACCTACAGTGATTTCGGAAAGTATTCTGACGTCTTGACCTTTTTCACATTTTGTTACCTTACAGCCTTTTTCTAAAATTGATTAAATTAAATGGTTGTCCTCATCAATCTACATACAATAACCGATAATAACAAAGCGCAAAACAGATTTGAGATTTTTGCACATTTATTAAATATAAAAACAGAAATACATTATTTACATAATTATTCAGACCCTTTGCTATGAGACTCGAAATTGAACTCAGGTACATCCTGTTTCCATTGATCACCCTTGAGATGTTTCTGCAGCTTGATTGGAGTCCTGTGGTAAATTCAATTGATTGGACATGATTTGGAAAGGCACACACCTGCCTATATAAGGTCCCACAGTTGACAGGGCATGTCAGAGCAAAAATCAAGCCATGAGGTCAAATAAATTGTCAGTAGAGCTCTGAGACAGAATTGTGTCAAGGCACAGATCTGGGGAAGGGTACCAAAATGTCTGTAGCATTGAAGGTCCACAAGAACACAGTGGCCTCCATCATTCTTAAATGGAAGAAGTTTGGAACCACCAAGACTTATCCTAGAGCTGATCGCCCGGCCAAACTGATCAATACGTGGAAGGGCCTTGGTCAGGGAGGTGACCAAGAACCAGATGGTCACTTTGACAGAGCTGCAGAGTTCCTCTGTGGATATGGGAAAACCTTCCAGAAGGACAACCATCTCTGCAGCACTCCACCAATCAGGACTTTATGGTAGAGTGGCCAGATGTAAGCCACTCCTCAGTAATAGGCAGATGACAGCCCGCTTAGAGTTTGCCAAAAGGCACCTAAAGGACTCTTAGACCATAAGAAACAAGATTCTCTAGTCTGATGAAACCAAATTGAACTTTGGCCTGAATGCCAAGCATCACGTCTGGAGGAAACCTGGCACCATCCCTACGGTGAAGCATGGTGGTGGCAGTATCATGCTGTGGTCATATTTTTCAGACTAGTCAGGATCAAGGGGAAAATGAACAGATCATTGATGAAAACCTGCTCCAGAGCGTTCAGGACCTCAGACTGGGGCGAAGGTTCACCTTCCAACAGGACAACGACCCTAAGCACACAGCCAAGACAAAACAGAAATGGCTGCGTTACAAGTCTCTGAATGTCCTTGAGTGGCCCAGTCAGAGCCCGGACTTGAACCAGATCAAACATCTCTGGAGAGACCTGAAAATAGTTATGCAGCGACGCTCGCCATCCAACCTGACAGAGCTTGAGACGATGTGCAGAGAAGAATGGGAGAAACTTATGGCGAACATTTTACTGTTTGCTGCAAATTTGCTGCAAACTCAGTATGAATATGCAAATTAGATCAGGTTTTTGGTTACTGTGTGTTAACAACATTAACATGTATTTACATAAACCAAATCACATATAACTTTAAATGTACTTGCTTCTCATAAAGAAAATGAAACGAAACATACTAAATGTATAAAATATACTAATTGTTTTAACAGATCAAAATAAATCCAATACAACATGAAATCATCATCGTGCTAATGAATAAAAGAGCAAATAGCTGGATATTAAATTGTATATTTAATACTATTATGTAGCTACAAAATGTACATGAGAGAAATGTGAACACTATGGGAATGTTGACCTTAGGATGTATAAAAGAGCAACTACAGAATGTACATGAGAGAAATGTGAACACTATGGGAATGTTGACCTTAGGATGTATAAAAGAGCAACTACAGAATGTACATGAGCCAAGGGATAGTTGAGGAATAGCTGTCAACCATTGGAAGTTTAAAAGATAAATAACCAAATTGTAATAATAAAACTACTAAAACTAAATCAAACCCAGTTCAGAACTATTGCCTTTGTGAGTGAAATTTGGAAGTTCTTCGTCCAAAGCTTGTTGAATGTATTTGTATTTATTATGGATCCCCGTTAGCTGCTGCCAAAGTAAAATTAAGGCAGTTTATACGATAAAAAAAAAATTACAATACATTCACACGTTTCACAACACATTGTGCATCCTCAGGCCCCTACTCCACCACTACCACATATCTACAGTACTAAATCCATGTGTATGTATAGTGCGTATGTATGTGTCTGCATGTGTCTGTGCCAATGTTTGTGTTGCTTCACAGTCCCCTCTGTTCCATAAGGTGTTTTTTTATCTGTTTTTTTTTTAAATCTAATTTTACTGCTGCATCAGTTACTTTATGTGGAGTGGAGTTCCATGTAGTCATGGCTCTATGTAGTACTGTGTGCCTCCCATAGTCTGTTCTGGACTTGGGGACTGTGAAGAGACCTCTTGTGGCATGTCTTGTGGGGTATGCATGGGTGTCCGAGCTGTGTGACAGTAGTTTAGAGAGACAGCTCGGTGCATTCAACATGTCCCGCTCATAGATAAAAGTAGTGATGAATTCAATCTCTCATCCACTTTCAGCCAGGAGAGATTGACATAAATATGATTAATATTAGCTCTCTGTGTACATCCAAGGACCAGCCATGCTGCCCTGTTCTGAGTCCTTTTTTGTGGCACCAGACCACACGACTGAACAGTAGTCAAGGTGCGACAAAACTAGGGCCTGTAGGATCTGCCTTGTTGATTATGTTGTTAAGAAGGCAGAGCAATTTTTGATTATAGACAGACTTCTGCCCATCTTAGCTACTACTGCGTCAATATGTTTTGACCATGACAGTTTACAATATAGTGTAACTCCAAGCAGTTTAGTCATCTCAACTTGCTCAATTTCCACATGATTTATTACAAGATTTAGTTGAGGTTTAGGGTTTAGTGAGTGTTTTGTTCCAAATACAATGCATTTATTTTTAGAAATATTTAGGGCTAACTTATTCCTTGCCACCCACTCTGAAACTAATTGCAGCTCTTTGTTGAATGTTGCTGTCATTTCAGTAGCTGTAGTAGCTGACGTGTATAGTGTTGAGTCATCCGCATACATAGACACTCTGGCTTTACTCAAAGTTAGTGGTATGTCGTTAGTAAAAATTGAAAAAAATCAAGGGGCCCAACAATGGTACTGGACCTGAAATTATTGGCTGTTTTTGAGTCTTTTAATGCTAAAATCAGTTCTTTAAAATCCATTTTCAAATGTTCCGAGCTAACCTTGAGGATGATACACTCATTTATCATTTTAAAAAAGTGTCATGAGTGAGTGCATCACAAATATCTTTCCAGATTGTTGATGCATCCTCCTCCCAATACAGCCTCTTCCAACACCACGGATAGGGGAAGTCTTGCTTTGAAGTCAAGTCAGCTCATATTGTTGCTAGCTAACATGCTACTGAACAGTAACACTAGCACATTGACATGCATGTTGGTATTAAAAGACAGCAACGTATTCACCTAAAAATGTAAGTGTTTAGGCATATCATTAGTTAGCAAGAAATCACATTAATTGTGCAAAAATATGACCAGCTAGCGAAGCACTACTAGCCAGTCAGTGGCGCTGACAGATTGAAACTGGTATCAACAAAATGTGTTTCAATCTATCCCATAAAACATGACATTACTAACTAAGCATCAATTAACTAACACCGTTTTAAAGTTCATTAGGAAGTATAGTTAATAAGTTAGACACTCACCAGACAACTTTGGTAGGTAGCTCGCTAGATAGCTTGGTTTCCATTTTCCAACAGATGTTTCTAATCTCCCTGATTGGTCGTCAACGGTTGCTGTGCGTGGAAGTCATGTGTTCACCAGAAATGGCTTCTGGTAAACTGTTTGCCACTAATGGCAATAAATGTTGTTGCCTCAGGTTTGCCACAGATTTAAATAGAATCTTGAGAGAATTGTTTGACAGACAAAAATCTATGGCGAACTGTTTGCCACTAGTGGCAATAAACATTATTGTTGCCAAAGGTTTGCTGCAGATTCAGAACATTTGCTAACTTCTGACAACATTTTGTGACACACTATTTTGTTTGCAACACATTTGCCTTAAACTTGCGAGAAGTCTTCTGCCACAAATACATTTTTGTAAGGGAGCTCATTCACAATGACTACGAGCAAATCCATAACTGGCCATCGCCATCCATTATATAGATATGTAGTGTGTGTTGTGGAGTCCATTTGCAATAAAGATGTGACAAAGCCATTGCTGTCAATGACACCATATTACATGCATGTTATACAGGCAAGTGAAACATCTTCTTTCTTGGACTGAGCTCTTGAGAAATAAAATATTATCATGATGGGTCATTATAGAACATATTGCTGGAACAGATATGGTACAGATGGAAATTATTTTAATTTGAATGTCATTATCAGTATCATAGAACCCTGTGATTGTGTGAGATCTCACCAGAATACACCTCCTTTTATGCTTGGATCTTGGGATCAAGTACTGTTTGTGCTTCTCACTTTTTCGGCCCTCTAAGCACTGATATGATAAATTATTTGCGTTATGGACAGGATTTGTAAGATAAATGTACAGGTTTGATCTCTATGGTATTGCGTCCTCATAGGAGCTGAATGTGATATAGCCTATTGTGACATTCCGTAATAGTTTTGCCACAGTCAAGGTCCCCTGTGTGACATTAAGTCCACATTTCTCTGCAGATAATAGGGGACAGGAATGTGTGGACAGAAAGAAGAAGAGACACAAGCCATTGCCACAGAACACTTTAGAGACTTAAAAAATTAAAAGGCCTTTTCTCTTGATTTCTCTGTGTGGTCGGATAAAGAAATATATTTATCTCTGTTCTGTGCAGGCTCTGCAAAGCCAGTTTTATTTTGTTATAGCGCTGGAGGGACTAAAGAAATACCTCAAGGCTATGTAATTCAACAACAAAAGGAAACCTATGTAAGCATTGTTCCACGTGGCCAAACAAATCATTTTCTCGCTTTGCAAGCTTCTGGCCTTCAATGTCAGGAAATGATTTTCTGCTGCGGAGGTGGCTATAATGGATACGGTTCTTTAGCAATGGTTTAATCGGTGGTGGTGGTCAATAGCTCCTGTTCTCCTACTGTAGCTGCTTTCTTTTACCATGAGGACCCTATGGATTTTTTCAGCTCTGTCTCAGATGTCTGCACAATTAGCAGTGATAGAATACACTGGCTGTAATCGAGGACTGGCATTTTAATTCAGGCATTGCTCGATACAATCTCTTTGTCCATGTAAATGTACAATTCCATTAGGTCATTATATAATTTATTGGCATGAAGATCAATCAGTTGAGCATACTGTTTTGCAGCCTTGGTGTTGCCCGTTGTAATGGAGATGGCATTGAAAATTCAAAACTACAAGGCTAGAGTTCAATGTTCCCACACATAATTAGCATGAAAACATTATTGGTTATGTGCAATTAGGGAGCAGGAGCACGGCATCAGGGCACCATTGAGCTGATGGGAGATACAAGATAGGTCAAGTCTTTGCCTTTGCGCTGCGGTCTCTGTTTTAGTTAATGTTTCTCTGAAGTAACATTTTAGAGCTAGTGTTGCACTCGATGCACTCATGGTAATAGGTGCTGGCAGGTTTTCTTTTACACCCAGCAGTGGTTTGCGCATTGCTGTGGAAAAGAGCTCTCATCCGTCTGGAAGTAGCCCTCAACTGACCCTGTGATCTAAGCATTTTCTGCTGAAAACTACTGTCTCACTGGTTGTCTTAATCAGAGATGTAGATAAGCCAGCAGCCATACCACCCTGCACCTCTCTGTTGGGAAATAATTCAAGTTAAGGGCTTTGATTTTCTTGATCAGGTGGTGGGCATGGCAGTTTTTGCATGTTTCTTTGAGAACAGTCTACACTGTATTCCTGATCAATTTGATGTTATTTTAATGGACAAAAAATGTGGCTTTCTTTCAAAAACAAGGACATTTCTAAGTGACCCCAAACTTTTGAAAGGTAGTGTATATATACGAAATATCAATGTTTATTGCTCACTTTACACACGTTATTCTTGTTGAGACTGATGTTTTCCATATGCTCCATTGTTGTTTTTAGCTATGGGTAATACCTCGAGGGTCTACACACTCGCAGACACTCACACACAGACAAGCACTGCTGTCATACACAGTGATAGGTGTCCGCATTTTTCCTCTGTTCCAATCCTCTGACAATTTGGATCTCCACCCGTCCCAATATACTAATGTCATGTGTCCTGACACCTCTGTGGTTGTATGGCCAACCCCTTGGGCCACCCAAGTTCACTAGATCAGCTGAAGACCTGCTTCCTGTCATCACACTGTCTGTCACAGTGGTTTGTGAGAAGGGTGTGAGTGGATGTGGGTGGGGTGTGTGTAAATGCATGCATGTTTGTACTGTATAATGTGTGAGCAAAAGTGTTAAATTGCCAACAGTTGTGTTGGCTGTGTGTCAGCAACTATATGTGTGTGAGTATACCTTTGTGTGAGCTGAGACTATAACAAGCTAAGTGAACGGCAGAGATTTTGTCTCTTTTCAGGTGCGGAAAAGGTTCCTTGTGTGAGTGACCGTCCCCTTGCAGACGACCCATAACCCAACAGGTCTCAGTGTGATGTGAGAAACCCACTGATACCAATGATCCAGATTCAGCTTACTGTGCAGCAGTAAGCGACTGAAATAAATGTTGCCAGACTTGGAAGGCCTGTCAATACCCAGCAATATTACCCACTGTGTCACTGCGACACAGCCAGCCTCCAATTGTTCACCCCTCTTTTTGCCATGTGAGTCTCATTCCCTGTGGTAATGGGGGCAATAGGGAGAGAAGTTCTGCTTCACGATTCCAGTGAATGTGTTACTCCTCTCTAAAAGGGACAAATGGTAAATGCCATTGAAATGCCACAGGTATCCATCTAGCTGACCTTCAGAACAACAGGTCACTCAGTGGACCATGGTACATCCCAGGCAAGAGACCATAGCTCCTCCTTTTATTTTTAAATGTAGGTTTGTTTTACAGCTAAGCTTCCAAACAACTGCTAAGTCTTTTCCTTAATTGACAAGCTGTAGTGTCAATCCAGTGACAATAACAAGTAATTTCGGTTAAACCAGAACTAAAGTCTTGCATAATTGGTCAGATTCTTGATTAAGTTCATGTTAAGAGAAGAGATAGAATGAGGATCGTAACTGGAACAAAGAGCTCCACCCTTTCTCTTTGCAAGTTATGGCAAGTATATGGGCCAACATTTCCCCTCCCCTCCTAAAATTCGAAAGATGCTAACATGTGGAATTGTGATTTGTCTAAATAACCAGTGATGGAAAACTCAAGCACCGGAACTAATTCTACTGATCTCACACATCCCGTTGTATCACGACAGATCTACTGTACCATTTATGTTTATGTAGTCTGTCCATGAGAGATATCATAACAAGCAACACTCCCAGAACATTTCCATCTGGCTCCCATTAGGTTGAGAGATACCACTGGAGGAGACTGTTGCTGTGTTCGAGAAACTCCACATTTAGCAAAACAAACATGTCCTTGATCCTGTGTGTGTAATCGCCATTCTGGTGAAAAACAGACCTCCCAACAAACAAGGACATTGTCCTGAGGACATTTGGCGACGTTCCCATTAGGTCCCTTAAGGGAACATTGTGTGATGGTCCCAATGGAATGATCTCTGGGGGACCTTTGTGTAGTCCCCTGTGTGTTCCCAGGATATCACTGAGGACCATATCAGGAACTTTTAGGACATTCTCAGGACTTTCGTTCTCTGGGGGACCTTTTTATAGTTCCCTGGTTCTTCCTGAGGACATGTTTAGGATGTTCTTGGGATGTGGTGTCATGGTCCCTTGAAGGTTCCCTGAATGTTCTTGGGATGCTGTGTCATGGTCCCCTAAATGTTTTGTCTAATCCCGGGGACATCCCCAAAGACGCTTTTAGGACGTTCTTGGGACATTGTGTCATGGTCCCCTGAACGTTCTTGGGACGTTGTGTCATGGTCTCCAAGAACGTCCTAAAAACGTCCCGAAGAACGTCCTAAAAACATAATTGGGATGTCCCCAGGACCAACCGGGAAACTACACAAAACCTCCAGGGGACCATGACACAACGTCCTGACAACTTTAGGCAACCATTTTGTGATGTCCCAGGGACGTCCTAAGGACTAGTATTGTTTGCAGGGCTCTCTCTTCTTCTATTGGCACCAGTATCCATATCTATTTACTATGCTGACCCCGGCACCCAGCTGGCTCTTATGAGAACAACCAAATCACTTCAAACATGAGGATTCTGTAAACACAGACTGTAACCCAGGCAAGGCTCAAATGAAGAGAGCTGCATGTTTGTCAGTTCCTGTGTAAAACAAGAACAGCAGCTTGTTGTTGCATAGGTAACTGCCTGGTTGCACAAGACAAGGACCTTGAAACGATCTGGCATCTGATAAGGCTAATCATATGCAGTACATTACATTATGCAGTCATCCATTATTCATTGGTGTTAGCAGACAGGCCTTCTGACCCTTTGGCCGCAACACCAGTACCTTAAGTAATATATGTATGCACCTGTGTTATGCTAGTAATTATTGCCTGGTTGATAAACCACCTTTCAACCTCTGTATTTTTATGTCACAAATGTGCGCTCTCTCTTTCCTAGTCACAAACATATCCCTTGCCTTCTATTCCAGTTCTATGTCTCTCTCTGGATGTTACGTCGACCCCAAGCGTGCTTTTCACACTCCATGTGAGTACTTTTTTTATGTTAAATTTGAGTCATTTAGCAGACACTCTTATCCAGAGTGACTTACAGGAGCAATTAGGGTTAAGTGCTTTGCTCAAGGGCACATCGACCGATTTTTCACCTCGTCTGCTCAGGAATTCGAACCAGCAACTTTTTGGTTACTGGCCCAACACTACCGCTAGGCTACCTGCCCACCAAAACACAGGTAGTACCACAGACTACTGAAATCAGTGTTTTCCACAAGCACATGGAATAGCCAGCCAAATATAAAAAGTAGCCAGCCAGCATCCCCCGGGCCTGGGGGCTCCAGGAGGGCTTGCCGAACAAGCTCTATTTAGTTGCCTCTGGTACATTCTAATGCCTTGATTCCATCTGAAATACAATGCAACATTATTGAATACTTTATTGAGTTTAACTCCGAGTTTGGAAACATTAGTTGTGATATTGTATTTACAATTTAAATGACTCAATATGTATTAATTCAATGTATTCAATTCAATATATCGTCTAAGAGAACATGAAAACTTTTTGTGTACATATAACCTGTCTTCCTTTGAAATTAAAGTACTTTACTGCAAGACACAGAATGAATTGCCACAATTATGTTTGTTCTTCAAACAACATATTTTATTAAAACAGAAAAATAAAGTAAATAGCCCAAATGATCTATAAATATATAAATAAATAAATAAATAAAAGGCATTTTCTCAGCTATGTGCAATACAATTATGATTGAAGAATGAAGCAGGTGCTAAACATGGACTTTGCTACACAGAATACAGCAATTGCCTGCTCCATTGTCAACACTTTGATTAAATCAATAGACCTAGATCAATATCATATAAGTGTCATTAGCTTTTAAAACAATTACATCTGTTTTATTTTACCCTATTTTGGACAAGAGTGAGGCCATCTTTCCACTAGCCTACATATTGTTCCTGCAGTGAGGATTCACCATCTTAAGCAGCATACCACCCTGCATTCCACTGCTGGCCTGCCTCGGAAGCTAAGCTCGGTTGGTCCTGGATGTGGACCAGATGTTGCTGTAAGTGGTGTTGGAGGGCCGGTAGGAGGCACTCTTTCCCCTGGTCTTAAAAAAATATATCCCAATGCCCCAGGACAGTGATTGGGGACATTGCCCTGTGTAAGGTGCTGTCTTTCGGGTGTATGTGAAGCCGGCTGTATAGCCAGCAGCTGGTGCTAGTGGAAAACACTGTGCAATGCTAATTAGAAAGTGATTGAGGACACAGAGGGATAATATTTTCTAAATGTGCTGTCATATAAATGTTCCACTAAGCAGAGGCCAGAGTTTAGTGAGCCATTGAGCACACCACCAGTATTCGTGTGGAACAGAGGCTCTCCTATAAATCCTGCTCCATTACTTCCTTTAAGGCAGTAGGGAGCATTACATCACATTGAGAATGGCACTAGGGAGACACAATGCATTATCTAAATCCAATAGGCCTATATCACCAAAGTGATTTTTATTTATCGAGTGTGTGAGAGTTGCACTGTGTTTTCAGAGGGCAGAGTGATTTGGCCTTTGAACTCTGATAGGATAGTTAAAGTGTGATCTCATCATCCTAGAGCAGCGTGATCTGCCCTTAACGAGTCTCTGTCAGTCAGTTTTAACATTTTGTTCCCCCCAAACCCAACAATTACATGACTGCAGTTCATTTTCACTGTTATTTAAAGGATACTCTGTAATTAGCCAATGAGCAATTGTCTAAGCTATCTAAAGAACCACTGTGTTCCTATAGGGAACCTGTTATCAGCAGCCTGAGGTATTACGCTGAACAAGAAAGTATGCCCTTATAAAAGATGCTGATAGTTAAAATGAATGGATGTCTAGAATCCACAAATCTTGACAAGGAAGTATCTATCTTACTTTCTTGTTTCTTACCAACCCATCATACACTACATGACCAAAAGTATGTGGACACCTGCTCGTTGAACATCTCACTCCAAAATCATGGATATGGAGTTTGTCCCCCCTTTGCTTCTATAACAGCCTCCACTCTTCTGGGAAGGCTTTCCACTAGATGTTGGAACATTGCTTGCGGGGACTTGCTACCATTCAGCCACAAGAGCATTAGTGAGGTCCGACACTGATGTTGGGCGTTTAGGCCTGGCTCACAGTCTGCGTTCCAATTCATGCCAAAGGTGTTTGATAGGGATGAGGTCAGGGCTCTGTGCAGACCAATCATGTTCTTCCACACCGATCTTGACAAACCATTTCTGTATGGACCTCGCTTTGTGCATGGGGGCATTGTCATGCTGTAACAGGAAATAGCCTTCTCCAAACTGTTGCCACAAAGTTGGAAGGACTTAAGTATATATAATGTCATTGTATGCTGTAGAGTTAAGTTTTCCCTTCACTGGAACTAAGGGGCTTAGCCCGAACCATGAAAAACATCCCCAGACCATCCTTGCAGGGCAGACATTTGTTGAAATTACTTGTTGGAAAGGTGGCATCCTATGACGGTGCCACTTTGAAAGTAACTGAGCTCTTCAGTAACGCCATCCTACTGCCAATGTTTCTCTATGGAGATTGCATGGCTGTGTGCCCGATTTTATACACCTGTCAACTGTTGTGGCTGAAATAGTCGAATCCACTAAATTGAAGGTGTATCCACATACTTTTGTATATATAGAGTATGTGACTCACACATTTAAATTGAGTTTGGCAACAAAGCAGCTTATGTGGCTAGCAGAGTTCATCCCCAGCATCAATGACTCAGATCATTGCAATAGGTTCACTTTATTTTTTATAAAGAACTGCTGGAACTTCATATGCAGTAGAAATCACCAGAAAAAATAATCCTAGGAACATCATAATGTGATGGATATGTAACGACGACAAGATTAACATACAGATGGCGGGTTTTAAGCTTTTTCAGCAGGATAGAACAGCGACCTCTGGTAAGACAAGGGCGACAGCCTATGTATGTTTGTCAACAACAGCTGGTGCACAAAATCTAAGAAAGTCTTGAGGTTTTATTTGCCTGAGGTAGAGTATCTCATGATAAACTGTAGACGACACTATTTACCAAAAGATTTTACATCTATAGTTTTCGTAGCTGTGTATATATCACCGCAGACCGATGCTGGAACTAAGGCCGCACTCAATGTGCTGTATGCGGCCATAAGCAAACAGGAAGACGCTCATCCCGAGGCAGCGCTCTTAATGGCCGGGGACTGTAATGCAGGGAAACTCAAATCCGTTCTACCTATTTTCAACCAGCATGTTAAATGTGCAACCAGAGGGAAAAAAACTCTAGTCTACCTTTACTCCACACACAGAGATGCATACAAAGCTCTCCCTCCATTTGGCAAATCTGACCATAATTCTATCCTCCTGATTCGCGCTTACAAGCAAAAACTAAAGCCGGAAGCACCAGTGACTCAGTCAATAAGAAAGTGGTCAGATGAAGCAGATGCTAAGCTACAGGACTGTTTTGCTAACACAGACTGGAATATGTTCCCAGGATTATTCCGATGGCATTGAGGAGTACACCACATCAGTCACTGGCTTCATCAATAAGTGCATCGATGACGTCGTCCCCACAGTGACCGTACGTGCATACAGTACACCCAACAGAAGCCATGGATTACAGGCAACATCTGCACTGGGCTAAAGGTTAGAGTTGCCGCTTTCAAGGAGCGGGACTCTAATCCGGAATATTATAAGATATCCCGCTATACCTTCTGACGAACCATCAAACAGGCAAAATGTCAATACAGGACTAAGATTGAATCGTACTACACCGACTCCGACGCTCGTTGGATGTGGCAGGGCTTTCAAACTATTACAGACTACAAAGGGAAGCACAGCCACGAGCTTCCCAGTGACGCGAGCCTACCAGATGAGCTAAATAACTTTTACGCTTGAAAACAAGAACATAATTAATTGACACAATGGAATGAATCAACAAAAGAAACTGCGCAAACTAGAATGCTATTTAGCCCTAAACAGGCAAGTAACACTTAAACATGCACGAGAACACCAGCTGTTCTGGACGACTGTGTGATCACGCTCTCCATAGCAGATATGAGTAAGACCTTTACCGGAGGGCCAGATGGATTACCAGGACGTGTACTCCGAACATGCGCTGACCAACTGGCAAGTGTCTTCACTGACATTTTCAACCAGTCCCTAACTGAGTCTGTAATGCCAACATGTTTCAAGCAGACCACCATAGTCCCTGTGCCCAAGAACACTAAGGTAACCTGACTAAATGACTACCGACCCATAGCGCTCATGTCTGTAGCCATGAAGTGCTTTGAAAGGCTGGTCATGGCTCACATCAACACCATTATTCCAGAAACCCTAGACTCACTACAATTTGCATACTGCCCCAACAGATCCACAGATGATGCAATCTCTATTGCCCTCAACACTGCCCTTTTCCCCCTGGACAAAAGGAACACCGATCTGAGAATGGTATTAATTGTCTATAGCTCAACGTTCAACATCATAGTACCCTCAAAGCTCATCACTAAGCTCAGGACCCTGGGACTAAACACCTCCTTCTGCAACTGGATCCTGGACTTCCTGACGGGTCACCCCCAGGTGGTAAGGGTAGGGAACAACAAATCCACCACACTGATCCTCAACACGGGGGGCCCTCAGGGGTATGTGCTCAGTCCCCTCCTGTACTTCCTGTTCACTCATGACTGCATGGCCAGGCACGATTCCAACACCAGCATCAAGTTTGCAGATGACACAACAGTGGTAGGCCTGATCACCGACAACGATGAGACAGCCTATAGGGAGGAGGTCAGAGACCTGGCCGTGTGGTGTCAGGACAACAACCTCTCCCTCAACGTGATCAAGACAAAGGAGATGATTGTGGACTACAGGAAAATGAGGGCGAAGCATGCCCCCATTCTCATCGACAGGGCTATAGCGGAACAGTTTGGTGTCCACATCCCCAGCAAACAATTATGGTCCAAACACACCAAGACAGTCGTGAAGAGGGAATGACAAAGCCTATTCCCCCTCAGGAGACTGAAAAGTTTTGGCATGGGTCCTCACATCCTCAAAAGGTTCTACAGCTATACCATCGAGAGCATCCTGACTGATTGCATACCTGACTGGCATGGCAACTGCTCGGCCTCCGACCGCAAGGCACTACAGAGGGTAGTGCTGTCACGCCTTGGTCTTAGTATTTTGTGTTTTCTTTAATTATTTGTTCAGGCCAGGGTGTGACATGGGTTTATTGTATTGTCGTATTGGGGGTTTTGTAGGCATTGGGATTGTGGTTGATTAGGGGTGTGTCTAGTATAGGCTTGGCTGCCTGAGGCGGTTCTCAATCAGAGTCAGGTGATTCTTGTTGTCTCTGATGGGGAACCGTATTTAGGCTGGGTTTCACTGTGTATTTCGTGAATGATTGTTCCTGTCTCTGTGTAGTTTCACCAGATAGGCTGTAATTAGGTTTCACGTTCCGTTTGTTGTTTTGTATTTTGTATAGTTATTTCATGTGTCACTTTTTCCATTAAAGTCATGAGTAACCACCACGCTGCATTTCGGTCCGACTCTCTTTCGACAAACGAAGAACGTGCCTACGGCCCAGTACTTCACTGGGGCCAAGCTTCCTGCCATCCAGGACCTCTATACCAGGCGGTGTCAGAGGAAGGCCCTAAAAATTGTCAAAGACTCCAGCCACTCTAGTCATAGACTGTTCTCTCTGTTGGCAAGCGGTACCGGAGTGCCAAGCCTAGGTCCAAAAGGATTCTTAACATCTTCTACCCCAAG